>NC_088927.1:36530000-36572500 GCF_038396675.1 Hydra vulgaris
TTTGTCTACTGTGTATTTGACAATAAGTATTTAATATTTAGTTTTTCTATGCTATGGCATAATGGCATTAAGTCTTGCATCACTTTCACAGCACGTTCTGCACATATATTTGAACGTTGTGTTGGTATTGGTGTTGGCTCAGTGGACCAAAACCTTTTCAATGATTTCAATGCTTTAGGATGCTCATTGCATGCTTCTAATAGATTAACAAAGTCTGCAGGATTGAAGTAGTGACCCCCAAACCATATATCACCCCATGAACCACAGATGAAATCACATGCTGCTTGAGCTGATTCTGATTCTTGGTATTCTGGTACTAAAATGTAAGCAAGTAGAATAAAAATGGCTCTCGAATTCCACCTTGCTTTGCTTATAGCAGGAAGTGATTTGAAATTAACTTTTGGAAAGTTACCTGTGTTTTTAAACTTTCTATAACATGCTATTAAGTGATTCAGGAAATCCATGTCATCTCTCCAGCGAGTTCGCTTCACTTTCGTCAAAGGATTTCCAATATTACTAAACAATAGCTTCAAGTTCTCGTAATCTTGCTGCAACCTTGTCACAAAAGGGTAATGGAGATATGGTGACATTGTCGATCCTTCAAAAAGATCATTCATGACATGTTTCAAAACAGTATCTAGAATATGATGTTGGCATCCAATAAAAACAGGCTTTTCTAGTCCAATGGTTTTAAAATGTTTCTGTAACCGTGTAACTACACCATTTCTTAATCCTGTATTTGTAGATGTTGTGTCAGATACAATCATTTTTATGGCTGGCCACAGCTCATACTCATCTAGCACATGCTTTATCCCATTATATATTGTTTCACTTTTTCCATTCATCATTTCCAGAACAGCAAGCCTAACCTCTCTATTTTCATTTTTCAAAACAACTACTTGATGTTCCATTTTCTTTATTTGTTTTCCATCAAAGTGCAAAGACCACTTTTCATTTTTTAGGTTTTCCATATAATTTGCTTTCAACTTTTCTCCTTCTTTCATAACACCTTTGTAGATACCACTTTGTGTTGGAGTATGAATAGAAATACCACTTTCTGAAAGAGTTTTACAGACTTTATGTGCTTTTTTGGTACTAATCTTAGCAGAAATCACTAAATTTACTGCTGAATTTGTTTTTTGTTTTTTAGATGATGATGAAGGACCTTCAGCTTCAATATCACTGCTGGAACACTGCTCTTCACTTTCTGAAGGTTCTCCTTCACTAGCTGATTCAACAAAATCTTGTCCTTGACTGATGGACATTTGTTTCTTTATCAACACTAATTTTCTTGGATGAATACCTTCAGCATCTTTAATTGTGGTACAATATCCAGCTCTTCCATTTGTTGACTTTTGAAGGCAATAAAATTCTTTATCTTCCTGACACAACCATTCACCTTCCTCATCGGTTATGTCAAACAATCGTGTAAAATTTTGAGTTCCAGGTTTTCGACTATCTTTGTCAAGTTTTTTCAATACATTTTCTATTTTTCTTTCTGCTGCCGATTTCCCTTGTTGAATAGGAATATTTAGCTTTCTCCATAGCAATTTAGTTTCTTCAGCCACAATTGCAATTCTCTCCTTTCTACTTTTCACATTTGATGACAAACTTTTAAATCGATCAATGATACGCTGTTCTGTTGGCATCTTATTCATTTCACTAATACTTTTAACAACAGTAGTACATTTTCTGGAAGTTTTAGCTTTTTCAAACCTTACTAAATTTGATTCCCAAACTTTCTTATTCTTGTTTGAAGCAACTCTATTTTTGGACATAATGTTCAAAACACAAGATAACAGTTTGACAAAGTTAAAGAAGACAATTCCGGTTATATACAAAAAACCAATTATAAAATGCTGAAGCACTTCCGCGCGGTCCAACAGGGTTCAAATCGAAAATTGCAGTTATTAAAAGTTTCAGTTATCTCGTAAAGAAATCTGTAGAATTTATGATGTTTGTGATCACAGTCGTATATTGAGTAAGATTGGGTTCTCTATTATATTTCTAATTTATAACTCACTTAAAAGATAGGAAAAATTATTTTCAGCTTGAGGGGTGATCTTTTTTGACAATTTACATAAAAAAAATATATTTTATGTTTATAAATATAATTTCTCCACTCATGGTTACATGTGGAATAAAAAATTCTTAAATTTTTCTTTTAGTCATACCCCTAATATATATATATATATATATATATATATATATATATATATATATATATATATATATATATATATATATATATATATATATATATATATATATATATATATATATATATATATATATATATATATATTTATACATTACATTATATATATCTGCTAGAAACCATTGTAAAAAGGTTTTGTCTCACGCCAAAGCTTACTATTCACAGGTCATGAAATCTCGTATTTCATCACAAAAATTAGGCTCCCGTGACTTCTGGAGAATCTTTAACAGTATCAATAATAAGGTCAAATCTGTTGTTCCACCTCTTTTGTATGGTTAAGACTTTGTCACCTCACCTAAAGGCAAAGCTGAATTGTTTGCTAAGAACTTTTCATCAATAATCTTAATCTCTTAATTCCATTAGTTGCACTCTACCTGATATTGCTAACAAACAGGTTGATCCATGGCTTGACATTTATATTACTCCAGCTTCTGTATCTAAAGTGATTTCCTGCTTAGAATCTTCTACAGCTTGTGGTCTGGGTAACATACCTGTTATAGTCTTGCATAAGTGTTCTCCGGAGCTGCCGTCGATACTTTCAAAACTATTTAACAAGTGCTTATCAGAGTCTTGTTTTCCAGCCTGCTGGAAAGCGGCATCTGTTATCCCCATTTTCAAAAATTCTGGAGAGCAATCTGATTTGTCTAACTATCGTCCCATAGTCTTCTTCCTATCATAAGCAAGGTTTTTGAATTTTTAATTAACAAACACTTAATCACTCATCTTGAATCTAATAACTTACTTTCTGATCATCAATATGGATTTCGATCTTCTCGTTCTACAGCTGATTTGCTAACAGTAATAAACAATATGTTTTATCAAGCATTAGATGGCATTAGATGGAGAGGTAAGGTGGAGAGGTAAAGGTTATTGCTCTTGACATTTCTAAAGCTTTTGATAGAGTTTGACATGCTGGTCTTCTCCATAAACTTTCTTCTTACAGTGTATCTGGTAACATCTTTAAGATTATTGAATCCTTCCTTTCCAATCGTAGTATAAAAGTTGTCCTCGATGGACAGCACTTTTCTTCATATCCTGTAACTTCAGGGGTTCCTCAAGGTTCAATCCTGGCCCTATATTCTTTTTAATTTACATTAGCAATATTCCAGACATTCTCAAATCTAAGATGGCATTGTTCGCTGATGATACTACCATTTATTCTTGTCATGATAAGAAGCCAACACTTTCTGATTGCTTGGAGGGGCATTTGAGCTTGTAAAGGATCTCACTACAGCATGGGGCTCACAGTGGCTAGTGAACTTTAATTCAGATAAAACTCAATTTTTTCAGGCAATCGTTATCGCAATAGTTTAGATCTTCCCATATTTATGAACAGTAATGTACTCAATGAGTCATCTACCTTTCATCTTCTAGGATTAACTCTTACTTCCAATCTTTCTTGGATACCATATGTCTTATTGATTGCAAAATTAGCATCTGCTAAAGTTGCATCTCTTTATCTTGACACTTTCCTACTCCGGAGACTCTTCTTTATATCTATAAATCTCAAATCTGTCCTCGTATGGAATTTTGTTACCATATCTGGGACAGATCTTCTAATGATGTCTTTTCTCTTTTAGACAAGGTGCAAAAATGCATTGTACACCAACCCTCGGAATTAGAGTCGGCATTTGGCAATGCCGACCTAACTGCTGACTTGAAAGTGTTTTAGGTCGGCAAAAAATTGCCAACCTTGTTTTTATACTTTATGGTCAGACCGTTGTATCAAACAATTTTTGCCGATGTAATGTTGACCTCTAAAAGATTGAGGTTGGCAAATTATTACCGACCTCATTTTTCTTAACTCTGGGTTGGCACACATAGTTGGACCTGCTCTTGCAGCCAACCTCCAACCATTCTCACATCGTTGCAATATGGCTTCTCTTTCTCTTTTCTACAAATACTATAATGGGCACTGCTCTAAAGAGCTAGTGTCTCTTGTGCCATCTACTTAAATTCATTCTCGTGTTACTTATCATTCAATTAAGTCTTATCCTTTTTACTATGACTGTTCCTAAGTGCTCCAAAAACTCTTATACGTTTAGTTTTTTTCCTCGAACATCAGCTCTTTGGAATTCGCTTCCTTCATCATGCTTTCCTGATTCATATATTTTGCAATCTTTTAAGTTGTCTGTCAATTGTTATCTTGCTCTACAATCTTCATCTTTTCTCTTCTAGTAACTTCCAACTCTAATAGTGTTTCCTTGCAGCTTTGTTGGAAGTGAAGATGTTTAAAAAAAAAAAGAAAAAAAATATATCTGTATGTGGCTGTATATAGAAATAGTATAAAATGAAAACAAATAAAACCCTCAAATTATATCTTTACTTATTCTATAACTTAATAATTAGTTTATGTATTTACATTTACTGCATCTTTCTCTAAATAGTTTAATTTGTAATATATTCTTAAAAATAAATAAAAATATATAATATTGTGAAAAAAGTAAATGCAAAAATATTAAAGCAATCAAAATAAAAATTAAAAAAAAACAATAATAAACATCACTATAAAGTTGTTTTTTTGTGGTTTTTTAATAAAGGATTATGCTTAATTAGTTTTTTTTTCTTTGTAAAGTAAACTTTTCTTTGTAAAGTAAACTTTTCTTTGTAAAGTAAACTTTTCTTTGTAAAGTAAACTTTTACTTTTCTTTAGTTTGCTGCTTTATTATTATTATGCAATGACCAAGTCTCATGAAAAAATGATTATTATTTTAAAAGATCGGCTAATAATGGTAACATTTTGTTTTTATTTATTTCACATTGGAACTACAATAGCAAGAAAACTTTTTTTTATTTTAATATATTTAGACATGATAAGTTTTATTTTATTTTTTAACATAACAAACCAGTGTTAAAAACATAAGTATAAAGAATTGAAATTGTTGAACATGTGTGAAGAAAATATCTTAATAAATAGGAATTGATTTATTGTTATCTTTGAAAATTGATTCATTTTCCTAGCATAAATGATAAAGATTTACAGCTACAGTTTATAACACACTTTATTTTTTTAACTTTAATAGTAAATATAATTGTGTCAGAAAATTTAGATCAAAGGAGGGAAAATTTTTGAAATTTATCATACCATTTTGATTTTATAGACATTTGAAGTTGTAGAAAAATATATAATTTAAATTTTTAACTTAAAATTTCAACATTAATGTTTTTAAAAAATATCTTTGAAATTGTTTAAAATAAAATTGATTTCATAAAAATAAAATTTTAATTTAACTATATTTTTTAATTATAAAATAAAAAAAGAGAGAATTATAAAATAAAAAAAGAGAGAAATTAAGTATGAACATTAATTTGTTAACTGGCTTTGTGATGCAAAATAACTGACCAAACTTTAAAGTGCACTAATTTTAGCTAGACTAAAAAGTTTTTTGACTAATATTTGATAACTAAAAAAGTTTGTCAACTGATTTTAGGCTGAAAAATACTCAACTATTACTCTATTACTTTAGGCTGAAAAATACTCAACTAATATTTGATAACTAAAAAAGTTTGTCAACTAATTTTAGGCTGAAAAGTTACTCAACTAATATTTGATAACTAAAAAAGTTTGTCAACTAATTTTAGCTAGCTTAAAAGTTTTTTGACTAATATTTGATAACTAAAAAAGTTTGTCAACTAATTTTAGCTAGCTAAAAAGTTTTTTGACTAATATTTGATAACTAAAAAAGTTTGTCAACTAATTTTAGCTAGCTAAAAAGTTTTTTGACTAATATTTGATAACTAAAAAAGTTTGTCAACTAATTTTAGCTAGACTAAAAAGCTTTTTGACTAATATTTGATAACTAAAAAAGTTTGTCAACTAATTTTAGCTAGCTAAAAAGTTTTTTGACTAATATTTGATAACTAAAAAAGTTTGTCAACTAATTTTAGGCTGAAAAGTTACTCAACTAATATTTGATAACTAAAAAAGTTTGTCAACTAATTTTAGCTAGCTAAAAAGTTTTTTGACTTATATTTGATAACTAAAAAAGTTTGTCAACTAATTTTAGCTAGCTAAAAAGTTTTTTGACTAATATTTGATAACTAAAAAAGTTTGTCAACTAATTTTAGCTAGACTAAAAAGTTTTTTGACTAATATTTGATAACTAAAAAAGTTTGTCAACTAATTTTAGCTAGCTAAAAAGTTTTTTGACTAATATTTGATAATTAAAAAAGTTTGTCAACTAATTTTAGGCTGAAAAGTTACTCAACTAATATTTGATAACTAAAAAAGTTTGTCAACTAATTTTAGCTAGACTAAAAAGTTTTTTGACTAATATTTGATAACTAAAAAAGTTTGTCAACTAATTTTAGCTAGCTAAAAAGTTTTTTGACTAATATTTGATAACTAAAAAAGTTTGTCAACTAATTTTAGCTAGACTAAAAAGTTTTTTGACTAATATTTGATAACTAAAAAAGTTTGTCAACTAATTTTAGGCTGAAAAGTTACTCAACTAATATTTGATAACTAAAAAAGTTTGTCAACTAATTTTAGCTAGCTAAAAAGTTTTTTGACTTATATTTGATAACTAAAAAAGTTTGTCAACTAATTTTAGCTAGCTAAAAAGTTTTTTGACTAATATTTGATAACTAAAAAAGTTTGTCAACTAATTTTAGCTAGACTAAAAAGTTTTTTGACTAATATTTGATAACTAAAAAAGTTTGTCAACTAATTTTAGCTAGCTAAAAAGTTTTTTGACTAATATTTGATAATTAAAAAAGTTTGTCAACTAATTTTAGGCTGAAAAGTTACTCAACTAATATTTGATAACTAAAAAAGTTTGTCAACTAATTTTAGCTAGACTAAAAAGTTTTTTGACTAATATTTGATAACTAAAAAAGTTTGTCAACTAATTTTAGCTAGCTAAAAAGTTTTTTGACTAATATTTGATAACTAAAAAAGTTTGTCAACTAATTTTAGCTAGACTAAAAAGTTTTTTGACTAATATTTGATAACTAAAAAAGTTTGTCAACTAATTTTAGGCTGAAAAGTTACTCAACTAATATTTGATAATTAAAAAAGTTTGTCAACTAATTTTAGCTAGCTAAAAAGTTTTTTGACTAATATTTGATAACTAAAAAAGTTTGTCAACTAATTTTAGGCTGAAAAGTTACTCAACTAATATTTGATAACTAAAAAAGTTTGTCAACTAATTTTAGCTAGACTAAAAAGTTTTTTGACTAATATTTGATAACTAAAAAAGTTTGTCAACTAATTTTAGGCTGAAAAGTTACTCAACTAATATTTGATAACTAAAAAAGTTTGTCAACTAATTTTAGCTAGACCATGGCCTACTATAATTACACGGCCGGATATCTTGCTTTTCGGAGCGAAAAATTAGAAGGGTAACTTTTCAAAACAAAAATATATCGTATAGAATGTTTGGCCACACTTACAGCAATTAAAATTATGATTTTTACAAGGGTTTTATTTACGGAAGTGTGTATACAAAATAAAATTTGTCTGAGAAATATGATAAATGTATCATAAATTAGACACTTTCCTTTGCCTGATGATGATGTTTCTAAAAAACTTACACCGCTAAAATAAAATAAAATTATATTGTACTTTATTCATCAATAAAAAATTGTAATAACTTTATTAAATAATAAAATATTAAAATTTGTAATGACTCTATTAACATAAATATGTACCTCAAAAGAAATATATTTCTCAAAAATAACATCTCAGTAATATTAATGAGATATAAGACGATAAACAAAAATCTAATAATAAAGGAAGTATATACAATTGAAATAATCAATTTAGCATTGATTAGTTCACCTAATTCAGCTTCAATTTTTTTCTCTGTCTGCTTTTAAAATCCTTTACACTGTTCTTTCTAATTTCATCAGAAAATTGTTTTTGTTCATTGTTAAAATAAATATTTGTAACAACACGATTTATAAATTTTACACCAATAACTTGATGTTCATCACATAAAAATGAAGTAGCATAATCATTTAATCTAAGTACTCGCTCTGCAACATATCGATCACAAAGAGTTGAGTCTCTTATAAGAAAAATGGCAGTATCTAATATTGCAAATGCTTTTGAAACATAATGTGTAAAATCAACAGCTGGTAAAATCAATCCTCCACGAGAAAGTTTTTCAAAATATTGGCATTGTACCTCGCCAGATTCAGCTAATAGAAAAGTTTTGCAAACACCACATTTGATCTTTTTATTAAACTTTTTAACCACATAACCAGAAATAACTGTAGCAACTTCAAAGCTCTCTGAATCTAAATTGCATTCTTCAATATCTGGTAAAATTTCTTGCAATTTATCATCAAATAATTTCATTAAAGATATATTACAACTCTCTTTTCTTACATCTTCCTCCCAGATATTGACTGACTCTTTAAGTAAAGTTTTCACTGCTAAAATGCGCTCAGATGTCTCAAGTTCACGCAAACCAATTAAAAATCTGCCACCACTCATTTGACGATATTTTGAAAATCTTAACTCTAATGGATCAGTTAGCAAGCGTGATATTAAAAAATAATCATATCCTTCTTGAATTAAATCATCAATAAGTGAAGCTGTGCATCTTAAAGTGGTCGTAAGAGCTTCTGATGTTTGTTTACTTAATGTAAACTTTTGAGAGTTTGAAACTTGAGATAATTGCCATTCTTCAATCCATTCAGCTAAATTGCGCAAAAATAAAGGTTTCATGTCACCCAAAACAGCTGCATTTCCAATATAATAATTGTTGTTGTATTTTTGCTTACTGTTACTTATTGTCCACCATATATTTATCAACTTTAAAAAGCTTGAGGCATCAGTCCGATCTGGAAAATAACTTTCAATAGCTGCAGAAGTTGTAGGATCAAATATTGCAAGAGCAAGTGGTACACTTTGTTTATTATCGCCTGGATGAAGTGATTTATAAGATAATTTGAAACCTTTTTTTAAATTCGACTGAAGTAATTGGTCTTTATCGTATACATCATGAAGTAACTTCCATGATATTTCACCAGCATGTACATCAATAACATCATGAAACTGGTCAAAATAAAAAGCAGGGAATATAAAACGTTTGGAATTTAGTAAATTGTTTCGTATGTTTTTGAGAAGATGGACAGCGTCAAAAAATAAATATATTACACTGTCTTTTTTTGTAGGATGAGTAATACTACTAACATGGTTGGTATTCTTATATTTATGCATCAAATGTGAAAAAGCAGAAACATTAGTGGAATGATTATCAGAAACTACACCACGTACGTGAAAACCATTTTCTTGTAGAGATGTAATGCACTCATCAACATGGTCAGCTAGCCATTTACCCTCAATTTTTACTTCTGGTATAGCTCTTATAACAAAATTAAACTTTTTTTTTAAAGAAACAATCATGAAGGTCATTACGCCTTTATATAAAATTCCTTCATTATCTACACCTATCATTCTACCACCTTGATATTGTGCTTCTTTCTGCAAATATATTTCATCCATCAACAGCACTACATCTTTGTCAATTTTATTTTGGTTTAGTAAACATTTTACAGATTTCAACAGTTCTACCCCACCTTTATTAATTTTTTTCAAAAGACTAAATGATGGTAGAGGAAACTGTTCTAATAAGAGTTTATAGGCCTGCGCTGATGTATATCGAAGAATAAGGGAATATCGTAAAAGATTTGATGAAAACTTTGGCCGATCAACTGGTTTTTTGTATTTTATTTCATTGAGTTCAGTCATTAAATCATTTGATAAACTATTTTCTTCTAGATAATTTTTTATATATGCTGGAAAATTCTCCAGTACACTTTTTTTCTTTAATACACAGCCAATATTTCGAAACCATGGAGGCAATGGAAGATAAGATGATTTATAGAACAAGGAAACATGCATAAATTCATCAACTACAATTGTTTCTGTAACTTCTAAAATACCTAAGCGTTGATTAACTTCTAAATTAAAAAATATGTATTTGTCATTATATATTTTGAGCTGATACCCTTCTAGGTTAACATTATTTAAATCATTTAAACAGTGAATTTTATCTTTCTCTATAAATAAATTGGATTCATCCTGATTATTTGATGGATGACGGACAGACGGTGGCTTTCTACCCTTCGATGTAGTTGGATATACTGATAATGGTATTTTTTCAGGTAAGCAATAAATAGTTGGAACGGGATTTAAATCCCAAATTAATGTAACTCTTTTGCCAATTTTTAAATACTTTTCTTCAAAATGTTTAGCACAAATAGCCGAATTTTTACTAGGCTTCCATAACTTTCGATTGATAAATACTACCCACTGATTTAATAAGTCAGGATTATTTTCTGGAAATCCAAAAAGTGGATGCTTTTCAGGAATAAAATTAATTCCATTTTCTCTTTTTTTATATCCAGTTTTACAGTAAATTACAGCACATGTGTTAACCATATTAAGAATATTTGAATAAACTGTTTTAAAACACGTTTATGAAAGTCAAAAAGTTACCCTTCTAATTTTTCGCTTCGAAAAGCAAGATATCCGGCCGTGTAATTATAGTAGGCCATGGCTAGACTAAAAAGTTTTTTGACTAATATTTGATAACTAAAAAAGTTTGTCAACTAATTTTAGCTAGCTAAAAAGTTTTTTGACTAATATTTGATAACTAAAAAAGTTTGTCAACTAATTTTAGCTAGACTAAAAAGCTTTTTGACTAATATTTGATAACTAAAAAAGTTTGTCAACTAATTTTAGCTAGCTAAAAAGTTTTTTGACTAATATTTGATAACTAAAAAAGTTTGTCAACTAGTTTTAGCTAGACTAAAAAGTTTTTTGACTAATATTTGATAACTAAAAAAGTTTGTCAACTAATTTTAGGCTGAAAAGTTACTCAACTAATATTTGATAACTAAAAAAGTTTGTCAACTAATTTTAGCTAGCTAAAAAGTTTTTTGACTTAAATTTGATAACTAAAAAAGTTTGTCAACTAATTTTAGCTAGCTAAAAAGTTTTTTGACTAATATTTGATAACTAAAAAAGTTTGTCAACTAATTTTAGCTAGACTAAAAAGTTTTTTGACTAATATTTGATAACTAAAAAAGTTTGTCAACTAATTTTAGGCTGAAAAATTACTCAACTAATATTTGATAACTAAAAAAGTTTCTCAACTAATTTTAGCTAGACTCAAAAGCTTTTTGACTAATATATGATAACTAAAAAAGTTTGTCAACTAATTTTAGGCTGAAAAGTTACTCAACTAATATTTGATAACTAAAAAAGTTTGTCAACTAATTTTAACTAGACTAAAAAGCTTTTTGACTAATATTTGATAACTAAAAAAGTTTGTCAACTAATTTTAGCTAGCTAAAAAGTTTTTTGACTAATATTTGATAACTAAAAAAGTTTGTCAACTAATTTTAGCTAGCTAAAAAGTTTTTTGACTAATATTTGATAACTAAAAAAGTTTGTCAACTAATTTTAGGCTGAAAAGTTACTCAACTAATATTTGATAACTAAAAAAGTTTGTCAACTAATTTTAGCTAGCTAAAAAGTTTTTTGACTTAAATTTGATAACTAAAAAAGTTTGTCAACTAATTTTAGCTAGCTAAAAAGTTTTTTGACTAATATTTGATAACTAAAAAAGTTTGTCAACTAATTTTAGCTAGACTAAAAAGTTTTTTGACTAATATTTGATAACTAAAAAAGTTTGTCAACTAATTTTAGGCTGAAAAATTACTCAACTAATATTTGATAACTAAAAAAGTTTGTCAACTAATTTTAGCTAGCTAAAAAGTTTTTTGACTTAAATTTGATAACTAAAAAAGTTTGTCAACTAATTTTAGCTAGCTAAAAAGTTTTTTGACTAATATTTGATAACTAAAAAAGTTTGTCAACTAATTTTAGCTAGACTAAAAAGTTTTTTGACTAATATTTGATAAATAAAAAAGTTTGTCAACTAATTTTAGGCTGAAAAGTTACTCAACTAATATTTGATAACTAAAAAAGTTTGTCATTAAATTTTAGCTAGACTAAAAAGTTTTTTGACTAATATTTGATAACTAAAAAAGTTTGTCAACTAATTTTAGCTAGCTAAAAAGTTTTTTGACTAATATTTGATAACTAAAAAAGTTTGTCAACTAATTTTAGCTAGCTAAAAAGTTTTTTGACTAATATTTGATAACTAAAAAAGTTTGTCAACTAGTTTTAGCTAGACTAAAAAGTTTTTTGACTAATATTTGATAACTAAAAAAGTTTGTCAACTAATTTTAGGCTAAAAAGTTACTCAACTAATATTTGATAACTAAAAAAAGTTTGTCAACTAATTTTAGCTAGCTAAAAAGTTTTTTGACTTAAATTTGATAACTAAAAAAGTTTGTCAACTAATTTTAGCTAGCTAAAAAGTTTTTTGACTAATATTTGATAACTAAAAAAGTTTGTCAACTAATTTTAGCTAGACTAAAAAGTTTTTTGACTAATATTTGATAACTAAAAAAGTTTGTCAACTAATTTTAGGCTGAAAAATTACTCAACTAATATTTGATAACTAAAAAAGTTTGTCAACTAATTTTAGCTAGACTCAAAAGCTTTTTGACTAATATATGATAACTAAAAAAGTTTGTCAACTAATTTTAGGCTGAAAAGTTACTCAACTAATATTTGATAACTAAAAAAGTTTGTCAACTAATTTTAACTAGACTAAAAAGCTTTTTGACTAATATTTGATAACTAAAAAAGTTTGTCAACTAATTTTAGCTAGCTAAAAAGTTTTTTGACTAATATTTGATAACTAAAAAAGTTTGTCAACTAATTTTAGCTAGACTAAAAAGTTTTTTGACTAATATTTGATAACTAAAAAAGTTTGTCAACTAATTTTAGGCTGAAAAATTACTCAACTAATATTTGATAACTAAAAAAGTTTGTCAACTAATTTTAGCTAGCTAAAAAGTTTTTTGACTTAAATTTGATAACTAAAAAAGTTTGTCAACTAATTTTAGCTAGCTAAAAAGTTTTTTGACTAATATTTGATAACTAAAAAAGTTTGTCAACTAATTTTAGCTAGACTAAAAAGTTTTTTGACTAATATTTGATAAATAAAAAAGTTTGTCAACTAATTTTAGGCTGAAAAGTTACTCAACTAATATTTGATAACTAAAAAAGTTTGTCATTAAATTTTAGCTAGACTAAAAAGTTTTTTGACTAATATTTGATAACTAAAAAAGTTTGTCAACTAATTTTAGCTAGCTAAAAAGTTTTTTGACTAATATTTGATAACTAAAAAAGTTTGTCAACTAATTTTAGCTAGCTAAAAAGTTTTTTGACTAATATTTGATAACTAAAAAAGTTTGTCAACTAAATTTAGCTAGCTAAAAAGTTTTTTGACTAATATTTGATAACTAAAAAAGTTTGTCAACTTATTTTAGCTAGCTAAAAAGTTTTTTGACTAATATTTGATAACTAAAAAAGTTTGTCAACTAATTTTAGCTAGCTAAAAAGTTTTTTGACTAATATTTGATAACTAAAAAAGTTTGTCAACTAATTTTAGCTAGCTAAAAAGTTTTTTGACTAATATTTGATAACTATAAAAGTTTGTCAACTAATTTTAGCTTGACTAAAACGTTTTTTGACTAATATTTGATAATTAAAAAAGTTTGTCAACTAATTTTAGCTAGCTAAAAAGTTTTTTGACTAATATTTGATAACTAAAAAAGTTTGTCAACTAATTTTAGGCTGAAAAGTTACTCAACTAATATTTGATAACTAAAAAAGTTTGTCAACTAATTTTAGCTAGACTAAAAAGTTTTTTGACTAATATTTGATAACTAAAAAAGTTTGTCAACTAATTTTAGGCTGAAAAGTTACTCAACTAATATTTGATAACTAAAAAAGTTTGTCAATTTATTTTAGGCTGAAAAGTTACTCAACTAATATTTGATAACTAAAAAAGTTTGTCAACTAATTTTAGCTAGACTAAAAAGTTTTTTGACTAATATTTGATAACTAAAAATGTTTGTCGACTAATTTTAGCTACACTAAAAAGTTTTTTGACTAATATTTGATAACTATAAAAGTTTGTCAACTAATTTTAGCTTGACTAAAAAGTTTTTTGACTAATATTTGATAACTAAAAAAGTTTGTCAACTAATTTTAGCTAGCTAAAAAGTTTTTTGACTAATATTTGATAACTAAAAAAGCTTGTCAACTAATTTAAGTTAGACTAAAAAGTTTTTTGACTAATATTTGATAACTAAAAATGTTTGTCGACTAATTTTAGCTACACTAAAAAGTTTTTTGACTAATATTTGATAACTAAAAAAGTTTGTCAACTAATTTTAGCTAGCTAAAAAGTTTTTTGACTACTATTTGATAACTAAAAAAGTTTGTCAACTCATTTTAGGCTGAAAAGTTACTCAACTAATATTTGATAACTAAAAAAGTTTGTCAACTAATTTTAGGCTTAAAAGTTACTCAACTAATATTTGATAACTAAAAAAGTTTGTCATTTAATTTTAGCTAGACTAAAAAGTTTTTTGACTAATATTTGATAACTAAAAAAGTTTGTCAACTAATTTTAGGCTAAAAAGTTACTCAACTAATATTTGATAACTAAAAAAGTTTGTCAACTAATTTTAGGCTGAAAAGTTACTCAACTAATATTTGATAACTAAAAAAGTTTGTCAACTAATTTTAGCTAGACTAAAAAGTTTTTTGACTAATATTTGATAACTAAAAAAGTTTGTCAACTAATTTTAGCTAGCTAAAAAGTTTTTTGACTAATATTTGATAACTAAAAAAGCTTGTCAACTAATTTTAGCTAGACTAAAAAGTTTTTTGACTAATATTTGATAACTAAAAATGTTTGTCGACTAATTTTAGCTACACTAAAAAGTTTTTTGACTAATATTTGATAACTATAAAAGTTTGTCAACTAATTTTAGCTTGACTAAAAAGTTTTTTGACTAATATTTGATAACTAAAAAAGTTTGTCAACTAATTTTAGCTAGCTAAAAAGTTTTTTGACTAATATTTGATAACTAAAAAAGCTTGTCAACTAATTTTAGCTAGACTAAAAAGTTTTTTGACTAATATTTGATAACTAAAAAAGTTTGTCAACTAATTTTAGGCTGAAAAGTTACTCAACTAATATTTGATAACTAAAAAAGTTTGTCATTTAATTTTAGCTAGACTAAAAAGTTTTTTGACTAATATTTGATAACTAAAAAAGTTTGTCAACTGATTTTAGGCTGAAAAGTTACTCAACTAATATTTGATAACTAAAAAAGTTTGTCAACTTATTTTAGGCTGAAAAGTTACTCAACTAATATTTGATAACTAAAAAAGTTTGTCAACTAATTTTAGCTAGACTAAAAAGTTTTTTGACTAATATTTGATAACTAAAAATGTTTGTCGACTAATTTTAGCTACACTAAAAAGTTTTTTGACTAATATTCGATAACTATAAAAGTTTGTCAACTAATTTTAGCTTGACTAAAAAGTTTTTTGACTAATATTTGATAACTAAAAAAGTTTATCAACTAATTTTAGCTAGCTAAAAAGTTTTTTGACTAATATTTGATAACTAAAAAAGCTTGTCAACTAGTTTTAGCTAGCTAAAAAGTTTTTGTACTAATATTTGATAACTAAAAAAGCTTGTCAACTAATTTTAGCTAGACTAAAAAGTTTTTTGACTAATATTTGATAACTAAAAAAGTTTGTCAACTAATTTTAGGCTGAAAAGTTACTCAACTAATATTTGATAACTAAAAAAGTTTGTCAACTAATTTTAGCTAGCTAAAAAGTTTTTTGACTAATATTTGATAACTAAAAAAGTTTGTCAACTAATTTTAGCTAGCTAAAAAGTTTTTTGACTAATATTTGATAACTAAAAAAGTTTGTCAACTAATTTTAGGCTGAAAAGTTACTCAACTAATATTTGATAACTAAAAAAGTTTGTCAACTTATTTTAGGCTGAAAAGTTACTCAACTAATATTTGATAACTAAAAAAGTTTGTCAACTAATTTTAGCTAGACTAAAAAGTTTTTTTAATTATATTTGATAACTAAAAATGTTTGTCGACTAATTTTAGCTACACTAAAAAGTTTTTTGACTAATATTTGATAACTATAAAAGTTTGTCAACTAATTTTAGCTTGACTAAAAAGTTTTTTGACTAATATTTGATAACTAAAAAAGTTTGTCAACTAATTTTAGCTAGCTAAAAAGTTTTTTGACTTATATTTGATAACTAAAAAAGTTTGTCAACTAATTTTAGGCTGAAAAGTTACTCAACTAATATTTGATAACTAAAAAAGTTTGTCAACTAATTTTAGGCTGAAAAGTTACTCAACTAATATTTGATAACTAAAAAAGTTTGTCAACTAATTTTAGGCTGAAAAGTTACTCAACTAATATTTGATAACTAAAAAAGTTTGTCAACTAATTTTAGCTAGACTAAAAAGTTTTTTGACTAATATTTGATAACTAAAAAAGTTTGTCAACTAATTTTAGCTAGCTAAAAAGTTTTTTGACTAATATTTGATAACTAAAAAAGTTTGTCAACTAATTTTAGCTAGCTAAAAAGTTTTTTGACTAATATTTGATAACTAAAAAAGTTTGTCAACTAATTTTAGCTAGACTAAAAAGTTTTTTGACTAATATTTGATAACTAAAAAAGTTTGTCAACTAATTTTAGCTAGCTAAAAAGTTTTTTGACTAATATTTGATAACTAAAAAAGTTTGTCAACTAATTTTAGACTAAAAGTTTGTCGACTAATTTAAAAAAAGTCTATAAATAAAGCAAATTTAATAAAAGTAAAAATCTAAAACTAGCATTATGTCTGTATTTCACACAATTTGCATTAGGGTAAAGTAGGTAATTTATGCATATTAAGCTATTTTGTTGTTTATAGACAATGGTTGCTTTAATAACGTTGAAAAATCATGCATATCGATGCCCTGCCGATATATCTATTAAACAATAGTTAAAAAATTATTTCAAACTTACATAAATATGCAGTTTGAAATTTTTAAGCTTTTTTAGAAAAGCAAAGACAGAACCATACGATATATTATATCCGATACAATAAGATATGTTAAAGAGCCAGAACCAAAAGTTCATAATATTTTGATTCCAAAGCAAGAATCTTGGCCATAATTTTAAAAACTTTGAAACCATCTAAAGGTAAGATTAACAGTCCTCGATCAGTTCACTATCAGTCCACAATCAGTCCATGACCATTTCCTGATCAGTCCACAATTTAACTTGTTCCAGTATGAAAAAAAGAGCCAGGTTTAATTTAACTTTAAGGTTTACAAAATACAAAAAAAATAGAGCTATAGAATTACAAAAGAAAATTACATTAGCTATCTGATCATCTATGTTTGCATAAGTGTCAGCATCAATAATGAGATACCTGGTGATCATTTATACCTGGGTATCTGATTATTGATACCTGGGTATCTGATTATTGATGCTGATATTGTAATATACAATTTCTAATTTAAAGTATAATGAAAATATTTTTATATTTTTACTGAACATCTGCATCTAGTGATTGCAAACTCGGTTTTTTTAAAACCAAAAAAAAACTAAAAAGCCGTTAGATGTATTTTTTTTTTAAACTGTATGATTTTTATTTTTTGCATTATATCTCAAATTTGCAATCGCTAGCTTCATTCTGCAATGTATGTATTAACGTGCATTCTGCAACCTCTGCATTAACAGTACATGCAAACTTGCATAAACATAATTTAATCATTATTTAGCGATTTAAAGGCGAAAGGCTATTTATTTAATTTCATCATAATGAATAAAAAAATTTAAATTCCTATTATATTCGGACTAGGAATATTTCTTGTTGTTCTGCTTACAATATTGTTGTTAATTAGACAAACTAAAAATGTCCCCTGCTCAAATTCTGGTGCTCCATTTAGAATGGAAGTAATCAATTTTTTTAGATTTAGATTTGGTAAATAATTTATAAAAAATAATTAAAATGTATCAACCGACACATTTTTATTTCAACATGGAAATTTTTCTGTGTGCTATGTTTTTTTTGTATTTTGTTTAAATCGACAAGTTTAATGCGTTAGGTGTTCATAAAAATTATACATTCTTTTTTCACCAATATTAATATTACTAATAGTACTAGCATTATATATTAGTTGTTTTTTAGAACAAATCATCTTAATTAGAGAAAACAAGACAATGTTTTCTCTAATTAAGATGATTTGTTCTACTTTTTCTGGGTTTAAGTTGTGTCTGGATGATTGGACGACATTTCCACCTGAGCTAAAAACTCTCTCTGATTTAGTTGAACTTGCTGGAATAGCTAAAATTTGTCTAGCTAATGAAGAGAGTTCTGGCAATGTATTTGAATGCAATTACCATTAATCAAGAATCGGAAAGTCTTTTTTGGCATCAGGGAGATATTCATACTGGCACATTTCGCTCAAAATAGGATTCAGTTCAGATGTTGGCTCTTGTGTTTCAAGTCTGACGTTTAACTTGCGCTTCAGTTTTGAATTAGGGGACAATTCTGCTGAAAGGACTCTGGCAACAGGTTGGCACTCAACATTATCCTTAACCTGTGAGGCTAACCATTCTTTTGTTGTTTGAAATTTTTTGAAGAGCTTCAAGTGAAGTCCCTTTAAAGCAGGATTTAAGTAGTTTGCTGCAGCACTCAATAAGTTTCCAGTGTGACAAAGAGCAAATCTGTTCTCAATGCAGCATTTCAAGTTTTTTGCATACAAGACACCGTAGCCATTTTTTCCATCCGTCTCAATAAATTAATCAATTTTGTCATGGATTAAATAAAGAGAATCGGCGACAGTGTTAATTAATGGAACAGACTCAGCTGACCACGTTTCTGTAGCTTCTTTAAGTGGTGCCAAAATTTCTACTGCTTCCTCTAGTGATTTCCACTGTGATGCACTGATGGTCTTTGAAGAAAAAATATCTTCATTTGCACATAAGCTGATAATTGCACTCTTTAGATGTAGGACAGAAGCCATGCAATCCAGTTCACTATTCCATCTTGTGTCAACAGATTGGCGTAACTGTCTAAAATTGATTCCTTGAGCGTCTGATTCTGATTCAAGCAACTCAGCTGCAACTGTTGACTGGTGAGTTAAAGAAGCCAAATCTTTGCATGTTTGCAACGCATCATCCATTCCAGCAGTCATTCCAAATGAGTCTCGAACTGTACATTGCAAAATATGATTGTTGCACAAGTATTGATAAAGGCGCTTTGACAATTTGACTGCAAGTTTCATGTTTCTTGCCTGGTCGTTCACGCAGAACTTTGGCAAATCAGCAGGCAAATTTAGTTCTTCTAAGAAAGAATCCAGCTTTCCTTTAATTAAGATACCTGTGTGTCTGCCTGGGAACTGTTGGACATGGGGTGTCCAGTGATGTAGTCTCCAATTTTCGTCAATAGCATGAAAAGTCCAAGAGATGTAGCTGTTCTGAGCTCTAGAAGTCCAAAGGTCAGAAGTAAATGCAGCACTTTTTAGATTTGGCGTAATCTCCGTTATTATGCTCTTCATTCCAGCTTGAACTTCTCTTGACCGAATTGAAAGCTTTCTTGAATATGTTGTTCTGTGATGAAGACTCAGTTTAGAGTTTGCAATGTCAAACAATTTCTTGAAACCTCTTCCTTCGACTGCAGAAAAGGATGCCAGATCAGTGCAAAAGTAATCCAGCATTGCAGAGTCAAACTGCTTTTGAATGGAATGGAATTTGGACTTTGTTTCAAGCATTTCGACCATGGTTCGTTGTTTCTTCTTAGGAGGAGGAAGAAGAGAGTCGTCAGTTTTTTCAGAATACTCAACGTAATCTTGGCTGTGTTTTTTTTTTCGAGGTGACGATGAAGTCCGCTTGTGATTTTATCTTTTGTTTTCAAAGACTTTTTGCACGCCTTGCATTTAGCACCGTCACTTGTTTTTTGAAAATATCTCCAGATTTTGTTTTTTCTTGGTGACATTTTTGATCGTTGAAACGAGGCAAGAATATTTCTTTTCAATATAAACAATATGTGTCAAGTTGAATTCAACTGGTAAACTAATGAAATTAGTTGAAAATGCACCATTTTATACAAAAAGTTTTTGTATTTAAAATCTAATTAAAAATATTTAAAATCTAATTAAAATTTTTTAATTAGATTTAAAAAAAAAATCTAATTAAAAAATCTAATTAAAAATTTAATTTGTTTTTGTCAAAAACAAATTAAATTTTTAATTAGATTTATTAAAATCACGGAGTCAAAATATTAATTAATTAAAAAACAAATTACTAAGCATTTTGTAAATTATAATAATTTTTAATTTGAATAATAATATAATATTAAAAGTCTCGTTCTACTTCTCGCGAGAATTTTCTATTTCTCGTTTCTCACGAGAAGTCCCATTTCTCACGAGAAACGAGAACGAGACGAGATCTCGCTCATGGTTAGAGATTTCCATTTTATTAAACAAGATTTCCATTATTTATGTGTCAATGTTTTTTAAATTTCATGTTTTTGTATTTTTACTTACTTGCTTAATGTTTTTTTACTTATCTGTTTGTGTTTTTTTACTTATTTGATTTTGTGTATTTAACTTAGTTTTATTTTGGACAGGAGGGTCGTGATAAACGTTTTTTAATGGATTTGCTGATGAGAGAAAGTTTAAATAAGCAAACGGTTGCTGATGCATCTCTCGTTACACGTATGACTCCTGTTAGTTTATAATTTAAAATTTTATTATTTATTAAGTAATTTATAAAGCAATATAAGGTGATTATGAATATTGATTTAATTTATTCAAAAAACATTCCATTGTTTTTAGATTAACTTTAGATCAGCTCAAAAAAAGTTAATTTAATAGTCAAATTTAATTGGCATTGTCTTTTTTTTTATTAATTGCCTTGCGCAATTGCTATCAATAATGCGAGATATTTATAGGTTGATGCAAATTAATGTTATGTACATGATGTGATATTACGTTTTTTGAAGATACTTTGTTGTACTTTGAAGACATTTTTGCTGTCATATTTGTTAGCGTCTATCTAGCCTATAAATATAATCAAAAGTTTCATGTTAGCTTAATTTCTGTTTTGGTTTGTTTTGTTGAGAAGTTTATTTGAAATGTAAATTATTGTAATATAGTTCATATAATTTGTGAATTTCCTCTTTGTACATTTTTGGATGGTTTTTTGAAATGTTTTATTGATTTTTTTAAATGTTGTAACATAAATATGTAATAAATACTTTTTACATAACATTTCAAGTTACTATAGACTTTTAAATGGTTACATATTAAAAACAGGTTGGGTGAAGAAAGATAGTACTTTAAAAGATAATTTGTTGTTTATATAAATTGCTTGAAAATTATAGGCCTTTAATCTTTTTAAAACTTTGCCTCTTATCAGCTTATGTTGATACGTAACATGTGAACGAATGTCAAAATTGTAAAGCAAATTGTTTTAGATCGACCAAGTAACTAAATAAAATGAATAACATAAATATAAGACAGAAAATTAAAAACTCAATTTTTATACAATATTTAAATACAAAAAACATCTCCCATCATCTTTAAAGACTCTTTTTGGTTTTTTATTTAATCAAAGAAGTGCAAATATTTTTTATCTATAAAAAGAATTTGAAGAAATAATATTCAAATAGTGGCGTAGCGAGAAATTTTGCGCCTATATATTATCATTAAGAAGCTTTTCTTGTATGCTTTAGGACCGGTGTTTGTTTGAAACACTGTCTTATGTCGTCGAAGACGGTACACTTCATTTAATATTTCCGATGGATTAAGCTCATTTTAGGTTTTCCATATATTCTCAATCTGGCGCTTGATGTATTCATTATTTTCCCCACTCAGCCATACTGCAGTTTTTAAGAAAAAAAAATTTTTTCTCAAGTTCTTGCAACTTAGATAAGCGGGTCACAATTTCTAGTCGCAGCCTATCTACAGCTTTATACTGTTCTAATTTTATTATCTAAATTCATTCTCATCTAATTTTATCAACCAGACTTCAGCCAGCATCTCTGATTTGTTTATCCAGCATTTGCTTTTATTGGCAGACTTATTTTTTCTGTAGCAATATTGTATTTTTGCCAGATTTTCAAAGCATAAATATTTGCCCCCTTTACTATTGTATCTTATTCTTCGGCTAGGAACATCGCTTACGTTTCCATTTTTTGGACACATTGGTAGTCCTTTTATTTGTAGAAACTTTAGTGCATCATTAATTTCAACTAAGAGAGTGCTCCAGAAGTAAAGGAAAGCTAAAAAAGGGATATGTCATCACACATAGTATGATACTTCCAGCACTACCTTTTGTTTCAATAGTTTCATGATCAAACAAACCACCATCTCTGAGCTCTTCAAGAGCATCAATTATATCATCTATATGTTACCCAACAGCATGAACAGCTTTATGTCTGGAACTCCACCTGGTTTTGCAAGAGCGTTTTACGTTTATTGGCTCATGACTCTTTGAAATATCCTATGTAAAAGTTGATCCTTAAAAGTAGGTGTAAATTTTTTCCACTGTGCCAAAGAAAGTTACCGACTGTGTATCACTACTACCTATTGTATGCATACCCGCAAGATTCAGTAAATGGTTATTGTATGGAATAAAATGAGCTTTGGGATTGATTGCCAATATTTATTTTTGGACCCAACTTGTATGTCCAGCCATTTCAATGCTTTGAGCATAATAGTTTCCTATTTCTAGTTTATCTGCTACTAGCTTATTGAAAATTTGATTCTTAATCACTTCTGCTGTTTTTTGATTTAACTCAATAAAATCAATGAAAGACTCTAATATTGTCACTTCAATATTTGCATTATGCACAAATCTGATAACTTGATATATCGGGTGAGCTATCAAAAATAATAGCGTCATTTTTCGTCTTTATATGTTGTCCAGAACAGTCATTCATTCATGATCACCTAGCAGATTTATAAACTCATTCTGTATTGAAGGAGAGAGGTATGACATCATGGGTTGCTTAGTAATACGTGCCACTTTAACCTTAGCTATATCTTCACCTATCATTGCGTCATACTTTAGCTAGCAAAAGCATAGTTTCTAGAAAATTGTCAGTATTTCCTAAGCTACCATAGTAATATCTTCTTGATGGTCCCTCAAAGGTAAATTTTGTTTTGCTAAGAACAGTAAGTAATCCAAAGTTTGTTTTAGAATAACCTTAAAACTTTCTAATGACTCATTTTGATCCATTAATCAACCAGAATCAATTGTCGATTCATGAAGTAGTCTCATTTCTAAATCTTTTCAAAGTATAATATTTTTAATATGACGTTGAACATCATATTAAATATGTTATACTTTGGAAAGATTTAGAAATGAGACTACTTCATGAATCAACGATTGATTCTGTTTGAATAATGGATCAAAAAAAGTCATTTGAAAGTAGGATTCAGCTTTTTCCAAATTAAAAATCCTTTTATGGTTCCAAAGCGCAACTATTATTCGGAGAAAGTCATCAAGAAAAGCAATATATGGCGTTTTTTACAGGTCTACCATTTCATTGTTTACATCTGTCTACCTTTTCATTGCTTGGCAAAGTTTTGTAAAACCAGTCACAAGATAAGGAACGATTATTGCGGTCCTTTGCAAATGACTCTTCCTTATTCTTGGTTTTAAAAGGACCCTTTTAAATCAGTTCCTAATTTGAATGCTCATCTAAAACTAATGGCCAATACCCCACATTATTAAATAAATCTAGATTGATTATTTTGTCAATTAATTCAAGGGTTTGCAAGCTTGTGCAGAACTTGACTCGGCCTCAAAACACTCCTATGTGTTGCGCTATATTCCTTGTTTCTTTAGAAAATAGTTTTTTACGCCTATCATCATCTCCATTGATGTCATCTAAGTACGGGCATTCATCGACATGTAGTTTCCTATCTTGGTGTAAACTGTTTTTTATCTCTGTGCGCTAATCTCTTGAGACAAAGAAGTAAGAATTGCAGAAATTATTAACGGATTGTTGTGCAGTTTTTTCACATTTTTCATACCTATAATTACAAATTTATCATATCAATGAGTTAACAAAAAACATACATTCTGAGTCATATGTTATGGTATAGTGCATTTATGTAATTTTGATTAAATACAAACTGCTAAGAATTTTGTAATACATACAGATCAGAAAATTAGAATAACTAAATGTTAATACTTGTTTAAAAAACGTTTTTTTTAAATCGACTTATAACAAAAGTAAATTTAAACAACTTTTGTATATTATTTTTGACAAATGGACGAAATACAACTGCATCAAAATAAAGACTAGAAAAATACTAATTTTCTCAATAATAACTTTTTGTAATAATAATAATAATAATAATAACAATAATAATAACAACAATAATAATAGTAATAATAATAATAATTATAGTAAATATATATATATCTATAAATATATATATATATATACATATATATATATATATATATATATATATATATATATATATATATATATATATATATATATATATATATATATATATATATATATATATAGATAGATAGATAGATAGATAGATAGATAAAGATATATTTGTAAAAATTATTAAAGAATTATTTAACAACATTTTATTTAAATAATAAATAATAGCATTTTTTGTTTAACAGTTCAATGAACGCTTTCGAGTCTATTCCGAAACGCTTCTTCCGTAAGAAACTGTTCCGCAAGTATTCTTTCGAAATGATTTGATTCGCAAGTTTCTTTTTGTAAAAAGTTTTCACGGAATAATTATTATTTATTTTTTTAGTATAATGCGTTACGGAAGGTGAATTTGCGCAAGTGCAACTTCCGCAATAGCAACTTGAAATACGGAAGATATAAATGCGAAGTTTTTGTTTACGGCGAACAACCCTAGTGTAAACATCAAAAAATATTACTTTTCAATGCATGTATTTGTCATATAACTTTTAAATTTTTTTTTTACAGAACTTATATATTATAACAGTAATGAAAGGTATTCTTTGTGTACAAAACATCTTTTTTACATGTTCAGTATCAACTGACCATTAGTCGAAAACCAATCTTTTGTTATAGCTTTTTTTATTGCAAAAAGTAGCAAAATAATTATCATGCATGGCTATTTGCATACATTTAGCATGAAATTTGCATAATCAAATGTTTGGAGGATATTGGAGGATAGTTTATCTGATTCCTAATAGTAAAGGTTAGTAGCAAAAAAAATATCGAAAACTGTCTGTTTTCGATATTTAAAAACTAATGATTACACTTACGTTAAATTGTTTTTGAGCGAAAAAAACAATTAAAATAGTACCTATAAAAATAAACTCTCTATCGTAAACAGAAGCATGCTATACGAGTAATTAATTTTAAAAATAAAAAAGAACACACAAAGCCTCTTTTTGAACAGATGTCTTTACTAACATTGTTTGAACTAAATATATATAATGTTCTAAGTCTTATGTATAATAGCAAAATGCAAAAAACTTTTTCAATTTTCTAAAGTCTTTATAAACAAAAGCCAGAGTATAAATACCTGTTGCGCACAAATAGTACTCTTTTAGAGCCTTCATGCAAAACTTAGCTTGAGCAATTTAAAATTACTTATTGTCCACCTCATATCTGGAATAAGTTTTTACTACTTAATGAAAATATTACTGACTTTGAAAACATAAATGTTGGGTTTTTCATTACTGTTTAACAGTAACAGTAAAACAGCTGCTTTTTGGTCAAAAATTAAAAACAGTAAACAGCTGTTTTTTCAGAACTGTTTTTAACAACTTTTTCATGTTTAAAAAATATTACGTATTGGTGATAAGTTAGTGTTTTTCCTTGTGTTTTTCAAGGAGAAGAAAGTAAAATCTTGGGTGTTTTTAAAAGTAACACATTTAAAAGTACGTATTAAATCATTTTAATTTGATTTAAGAATACAATAACAATGCTTATATATTTCAGCAATGTCGTCAGTATGGGATTTTGCTACAAAACGAAAAAATCCAAAAACAAAATCTCTCGAAGGACAATGCTCGTGATGCAACAAAATCATTGTCTGTTCTGGAAATTCTAAAACTACATTGAAAGCACATCTTAAGACACATGGAATTGATTTTGAAAGGTCAGCAGCTGGCACATCCAACGAAGAACCAACAGAAGAGAAAAGAACAAAATCAATTTTTTGAATTTTTCAATCGAAAATCCCTCAAAGAAATAGTTACAGATATGGCAACTGATGGTATTTCAATTAGAGCAATAACTAGAAACAATTATATTTGTCAACCTATATAACGAGATGGTTACAAACTTCCAGCTAATGAACGTAATGTCATGAAATTAATTATTGAAGATTTTAACGAGAAGAAAGCAAAAGTTGTTGAAATAATTAAGGAAAAACTTGCTAATGGAACAAAATTCAGTATGTGCGTAGACGAATATACAACAATAATTGGAAGACGATTCTTTGGAATTAATATACACAGCAGCGATGATAAAGTCACTATTAAAACTGGTCTTGTTCGCATTGTTGGATCTTGTTCTGCTGAAGACATGGTTGTCGCTATGAAACAACATTTAACTGAATTTGGAATTGACATGAACAAAGATATTGTTGGCTCAACTCAGGATGGAGCAGCAGTGAATAAAAAATTCATTAGACTTGTGGATATAATTGGCCAGTTTTGCCTAAACCATGCTCTACATTTGGGTGTCTCCGATACTTTATATAAGAAAGAGAATGAAATTGACGAACACTATTTTGATAGCGATGAATCTTACGAAAGTGATTGCTTTGATGATTGCCTTGATTTGCTAAATGATGACGACATTGAACAATCTGAAATTAGTTATCACGATTTGCTTAAAAATTCTCGAAAGCTTGTCAAATTCATAAAAAATTCAACAGTTCGCAACAACATTTTTTTGAGTAAAGTGAAAGCTTTAACAGGACGTGAAATTGAACTACATCTTGATGTAAAAACTCGCTGGAATTCAATTCCAACCATGTTGGACTCGATTATTAAGACTGAAATGGCAATTCAAGAGACTTTATTTGAGTTCAATGCAACACACATTTTGGATTCAATTGATTTTATTGCTCTTCGTAATCTTTATGATGCTATGGAACCGATAAAACTTGCAGTTCAACGTTTAAGTCAGGAAGATGCAACATTAGCAAGTGCTGAAATAATTTTGGAGTTTATGTTCAAAAAATTGTCAATGATCAACAGCAAAATCAGTGAAGAATTGTACAATAACTTGAAAATCCGTACTGATGAAAGATTGAACAAGGATGTTATGAATCTTTTAAAGTGTTTAAAAGATCCTTTAATATGTGTTTTTTCAGTTTGCACAAATTTTTGCACAAAAATTAGATCGCATTTTTCCGACAAATCACTTAAAGCTCTTGTCTTTTTAAAATTTTATTATAAAAAATGAAGAAAAAATTGTAGTTTGTATTCGAATAGCTGAATAAATAGTTAAAGTTTTTCATCCTTTAATAAAATTTAAAAATTGCGTTTTTTAATAGCTTTATTTATTTAGTCTTCTTCAAGTAAAGCTTCTAAACTTATTTTTGTAAACGACATTGACAAATATAAGGACATTGACGTTTTTTGCTCCTTAACTTGTGTCATTATTTTAATTACTTATAAAATTTTAAAAAACAGTAAAAACTGTTAACAGCTGTTTTTTTTTGGAATTTGAAAAACAGTAACAGCTGTTTTTTCAAAACCACTGTTTTTGAAAAACCCTACATAAATGGCTTTAAAAAAACTATTAAATAGAGTATTTTAAAGTATAAAAATTTACTTACTGATTTTTTCTAAATTTGTTCACTGCTAGCTTCTTATATAAACTCTTATTTTTAATATACTTAAATATATTTTTCAAACATTACGTTAGCAATAAACGTGGTAATATTAAGAAAAAGTAACGATATGTTTAACTAATGGCAAAAAGAAGGAGAATGTTGGCACTCGTGCGCAGAGATTTTAGAGTATTATAGCGCCTTGTGTTCAATGAAAATCTCCGAGGAAGGGAGTTAATAAACTTCTACTTCTGGTTAGTAATTAAGTTCTGAATGACGTCCTTTATGGACGACCCCATAATTGTTATCTTACATTTTAATATAAATTATAATGCAACAATTTAGCTTAAAAATTTTGTAAATATTTTTATTTTTATATATGTTTATATATATATATATATATATATATATATATATATATATATATATATATATATATATATATATATATATATATATATATGTATATGACAATGTAAAGCGGTTCTTGATGATAAGACCTTTTAGTCTTCTGCAAGTTTCCCGCGTTCTTCTTACAGTTCCTATTACACAAGTTTGTTTATTATTTATGTTTGTGATTTTTTATATTTATATGTATATTCAATCTTAACGAATTTTTATTATGTAATCACGAAAATGTATACTATTAGCCAAATTCATTTCAGAGGCCTGGTCTCGAAATTAATTCGATGTAGGGAAAAAAGTAAAGATGGTATTTTTGTTATTAAAAAAAATCAACAAAACAATACTGTCGCTGCTGCTATTAGTTCTTAATTCATTATGATTAAAAACCTAAATGATTAAAAAAGATACTTTCGAGGAATTGCGAAAGAAAATGCAATATTTACGTTTTTTAAAGCTAAAAGAAAAAAAGAAAGCGTAATAGGCTATTGAATATTGTTATTAAATAGCAATATGTATTTTTAATGAAGTATCTCTTAAAATACCGAAAATTACAGCTGAATGGTCATCAAACAAGATGTTTTACGATAAGAAAGTTAGGGAAGATATCGTTTACAGGTATCGTGACCATAAAAATGAAGGGAACAGCGGACTTCCTGAAAAAAAAATAAACAATGCTACAAAGTTGCAAAATAAAATAGTAACCTGGTTAAATGTTACATGTATTACATCTATGAGTATAAAATTATATATTGACTATTTGAGATCAGTTGTTTTACTTTTTGATTGATTCATTCCTAAAATAGAACATTGAAGTTGTCCTGTTAGTTCTATTAGGTTGTGTTTACTTTTACTTTCACTTTTGTGTTTACTTTCACTTTTGTGTTTTTTAAAACACAATAATGATAAATTACTAAATACAATGAAAACTATAAAAGAAAAGATTTAGGCTCTTTCTTGCACAGAACAGTTACAAAGTGAAATCATTTTTTAAAATCAACTGAGTCCTAAAAAAAAATATGACAATTGCTATATCAACATATCCAGAACTAAACTATTTTTAAACAGATGTATCATTGTTTAAAAATTGAAATAACACTTTTAAGAAATGGCTGTTTAGTTGTAACGCGTTTATTTTGTACAAATGAAATTGAAATTTGAATGCGAATCATTTGCCTGTCAACATTTACATTATAAATACTCACAAAGAACTGCCTATGTTTTATCAGATTATAATTGTTTTAATACCTCATTATTTGATCCAATAATACTTCACATAAATAGCACTAAAATTGAAAATATTGACTTCTATATTAATAAACTCCCGGAAGATTCAAATTATAATAATACTTGAAGAAAAAATAACACTTTTAAAAATGATACCAAAAGTGTCACTAATATCATTCGAAATAACACTGAAAATACTGATGTGCAAAGCACATATGATGCTTTAAAAGGCATAGCATATTTCTCATTAATAGATATCTTTTTAATACTGGTATTGTAAATATTGACCTTAGTAACCGCATGGCTCCAAAATAACATGGTATTAATTACATAAGCATAGAACAAAATACAAAAAGTAGCATAATTACAGAAAACATAAAGTTACAGCTGCTTGACTATCTAATTTACTTGGTTTTTTTGGAAAACTTTTAAAGTTATGTTATATTGGAATGTTTTTTAGAATGTTTTTTACACCAGGCCTAAGCCATTTAGAAAATATTCAAAAAGGTAAGTTATTTGAAAACTTCTTTCTAAAGCAAAAGTTGAAAAATGCCTATACAACAATAGCCTAATCAACAATAAATTTGGTTGTAGCCCTGATAAATTAGATCCATTAAGAAGTTTATTAGACTAGAAAACTCAAGATTGTGTTAATTGTGTTGGGTCATGAATAACAAGTAGAAAATTTTCTTCAATTTTATGTTCAATGCTAGCTACAGATTAAGTGTACATCAAACATTTTAAAATTAAACAAGATAATACCTTATTAGTAATTGTTGAAGAAACAGTAAATTCAATATATGATTAAAAGGTAATGAAGAACTGAAATTTTCTTGAAATCAAGTTTTGCAATCTAATTTTGTTATGTTAAAAGTCAAATTTGACAATCTGGTTTTGTTATTTAAAATAATTAAGAAAATTTATAGAAAACTCACATTTTTTTGCCATTGTAATTTTTTCAAGATCAAAGCAACTTTAACATTTTAAACATTTTATTTTTGAATCTTTTATATATGAAGGGTTCCTTTTATAATTTTTATAACTATAGTTTTCTCTTTGCTGAATTTTAAACTTGTTTTAAACAACTTCATATAGGTTTTTTGTACACTTTCTGATCTTGGTAAACGATAGTATTTGAGCAGACCATTCGAATCTTTTGATTTAAAGTTTTTACAAAGCACAAAGCAGAAGCACAATACAATTTGAGCGTTTTAAAAATCTAGCCAGAAAAAGTATAAATATTAAGATGTAGAACAATTGTTGAGACTTTATCAAACTGAGAAGCTACCATTTAATTTTTTTCCCTACATCGCCAATATAAGTGTGCGGACCGCGTCTGATGAATTTGGCTAATGGAACAAAAATAAATTAAAAAAAAATAAATAATAATATATTTTACAATGAAAGTCAAAAAAGTTAGTTTAAAACAATAGTAGCGTAAAAAGTCGATAAATAAAAAATGCAAAATTGCGTTTTTAAACGCATGTCAAATTAACGTGTAAATAACCACATAAAATAACGTTTAAATCACTATTTACTGTTTTTTTAACTAGATAGTTCCTCTAATGAACATGCCTTTATCATTATGACCGTGCAACGACATTGAGTTTTTGGTATTTTGGCACTGTGTAGCGGAACTAATTTGACGGAACTATGACAGAAGAAGATAAGTAATTTTAGCAATAAGAAATTATCAAGAGAGGGGCAAATCTAAAATCGAAATTTCAAATTTCCCACTTGGAGAAGACAATATATTTCGTATTTTTTCAATCTTGTCAATTTTTGAATACAATTACATAAATACAAAAATGAAAATAAAATAGCAAAAAAGACATGTAGTTATTAGAAAAGTTTTCATGTATTACACACAATCCTGTGTAAAACGTTATATAAATTGATTTTTTACATTTTCATATGACATATTTGTTAAATGTTTTATTATGGTATATTAGATGCTATGCAATAAAGCTGCGCTTATATAAAGAACTTGCTTGAAAAATTTAATATTGATATATTAAATTATGCATATAATTGAAAAACAAACCATTTTATAGTCTTAATCCGATTGCAATTAATCAATATTTGTTTAATGCGCAGCTATCGGTGTCGTTTTGCGAGGATTCAAGTATCCCTTTTACACAATACATTTTCAATTTATTCAATCTGGCCGTATATATTTGTAGCAAAAAAACAAATATAGCAAAAAAGACAGTTGGTAACAGCATCTTCTGGAATAGCTGCCTTATTAAATTTTCTCTTAACTAAGTTTCAGGACCATAAATTTTTTTCAGACTATCCGAGCTAGGATAGCTAATTACCTATGCACATAACACAAGTATCTTTATCATGATTTTTTCCCGGTGTTTTTATGTTTTTAGAAATATTAATCTTTTTTAAAAATTCTCTTCCTTTTGTTTGTTATAGAATATATATTATGTATATAAAAACTATAAAACTATTTTTTTTTTTTTTTTAAATTAAGAAAAAAAGAAGATGTCAGTAGAGGAATTTGAAATTCAGCGCTTTGCTTTAGAAACTTTTTAATTAAAACTATTTAATAAACAAAAACTTTATAAAACGGTAAATAAATTCTATAAATCAAAAATAAGGAAATCGCGAGGTTAGTATTATTTTGTTCTAACTCCATGTTTTTCCGAACTGAGAAAATCAAATTCAAAGTTTTAAAAGGACCTGTAGACCACTTAAACATAAAAGATGCAAACAAATTAGATTCATATTAATTTCCCATACTTGCTACCACAGTTTAAAAGTAAATACTTCAAAAGATATAATGTGCAGGTATCTGAATTACCACACCCTGATTTGGAGATAGAACAATATAATACACACTTATTTTATTAAATACAATATTATTTTGTTTTATCTCCATTTTTTATATAAAAATATAATACAAATTAGTATTTTGTATATATATTGTATATATTGTAGCAAGGTAAAGAACTGCTTGGCATATCTCTGTTTTATTGGAATAAAATCTTACTTTAACTAGTAAAAAAACTTTATAAATGCAATATTTATAAAGTTTAATTATCTAAAGTATGTACCAAGATTTTTACAAAAAAATAAAACTTTGGTTGAAATAAGCTCCAAGAACATATTATCCAAAATACATTTCACAGTGAAATGAATTTCAAAGATTAAATTCAGCAAGGTAAGCACATCTGGTTAATTCATTAAAAACAACAATTTCAATAAGAAGCCCATTTAACACCATAACATAAACATAAAACATAAATATTTTGACATTAAAATAAATTATTTTAAAATACTATTATAAAATGTTATGTCTACAGCAGGCATATACTTGAACATACTTTGAAGGTCCTTAGCTTTATCATTAGAAATTTGAGCACACTGGTTTAAGGCAGAAGCCATTGGTACAACTGCAAGAGGTCTTGCCACAGCTAATGAAGATCGTGGATTGTTAGGAAGACGCCTAATTCGTACTTCTGAACAAACATCAGTAAATGACTTTCTGTAGTATATATGATCTGAAAACTCTGCTCTGTAAACCAGATGCTTTATTTGGGTATAGGGAACAAGGTTATAAATAAAATAGCCTGCAATAGCTGAAAAATGCCTAAAGTTCAATCTTTTCATTTGGTAGACAGAAAAAAGATTTCACTTTTGAATATTAGCAATTGCTCTGAATAAACCAAGTGGACTCAATATTTCAAGAGGAGCTAGTGCTCTTTCAATTTGACTATGTATATTGTCAACCTCTTGTATACTAGAATGCCCTGATTCACAAAACTTTTGCTCTATTACCCTGATTTTTGGGTAATGTATCAAAAACTCACGTAAGGCAATGGACATGTGACTATTTCTATTTTGAGGCACGCAGGAATCAAACCATAGTATGATTTTATTAACATCTGGGTGCTCCTATGTTTGATTTTGGTAAACTTATTACATTTTCAAGGTCAATGCATACTACAGCTACATTTTTATCCTTAAGTTTGCGGTCTTTTTCACGTTCTGCTCGATTTTCATTCTTCAACATTGCATGTTTGGAAAAATTTTGGGTTTGCTCCTCAGTTGGATTTACTACATTATGGTATTCATAACATGTATCACATAAATCAGTTTTTGGCTTTTGAAATTTGATGTTAAAGTCATGCTCAAATATGAATCTATACATATGCTTCTTAACAGGGGCAATATTCTTTTCTTTGCAATAGGTAGAGTAAAGTTCATACATTTTATTAGGATTTAAAAAAGCTTCAAAATATTCTTTTTTTGTTCTTTTACGACAGTAGTGTGATGGTACACGTGGAAATTCATTGATATGATCTTTAACACTTTGTTTTGATCTTTGATCAACAACCTTTTTGGTGTGTTTCCCCCAATTTGAAAAGGCTGGGCTTCCAGTAGCATCATTCTTGTTTTCATGATGATAATAAACTCTTCTACTACTTATATTTAAAGTAGTGAGGTAAAATTCTTTACAAATTCGAGTTTGCAAATCACCAACAAAAAAGCTGTAATAAAATGAATATGTTTTTCGCGAATTTTCATTGATGGTTCGATGGCGTTTCTTCTGGAGTCGTTCAGTAGTTCTACTGTAGAAATGCTTTTTTTGGGTATCATCCATAGACCAAAAATCAGAAAATATATGTGCTCGTTCTTCATCACTGATATGTTGTCTGCATTTAAATTTACAAGAATTTAAACAAGTCAAGAAGACTTTGTGTGAAACATGCGCTGCTAAAGTTGAGCAATGTTGCAAAGTTTGTGTTCCATCATGGAACGTGTGGACACTCTCCACTATAGAACACACGAGTTCCAATACTATTCCATATCTGATGCGTTTGTGTCATATAAAATTGTCGTTTGTTTAGTTCTATTTGTTCTCTGCAAAACTACATTTATATATTATTTATAACTTTCTTTTTCTTGACATCTATAGTAAAGACTGCAAATATTTGTTCTTAATAAACTAAATGTAATTTTCAATAGAACATTTTAATAACAGAAGAACTTTACTTTTCTAGATTTTTAATTTTTTTTTTTAATTGTTTAAGAATTTCTCTTTCTAATTGCTTGATTTAATAAACAAATATTTGATTTGACTATTAAAATATATTAAACTTGATTATTAAACAGCTATTAATAAAATAAATGGAATGCTATATACTCTGTTAAAGAAACAAAAACCATTCGGTTAAACAAGCCTAGAATCAAAAATTTATTGATTGCTGTCTAGATTTGAAATGACGCAAAAGTATTGTACATCGCTAGCAACATTGAAGAAGGTATTTTTCCTAATATCACAAATCATGTACAGTGGTGGCCAAAAGTCTTGGAACAAAACATTTAACGACCAAAAAAATTTATTCTTGATCTAAAGTATAAATTTTAAAAGTTTGATGCTTTTGTTTTTACATAGTTTATAGTTACATATTTGTTTATAGTTTTTACATATGTTTATAGTTACATATTTGTATATTGCGCAATTTATTATCGTTTTTTATTATTCATAAGCAATTTATCAGCTATATTATGCCAGAACTTTCACCTAAAAAAAGAGGAATTATTGCTGCATTATATGAACAAGGTTTAGTTCAAAGAGAAATATCTGAAAAGCTTGGTTGTTCATTATCAACTGTAAGTAGAACTTTAAAAAGGCATAAAGAAGAGCCCCAATAAAATTTTACTTCAAAGATGAGATCAGGCAGACCCAGAGCAACCACCTCAAGAACTGACAAACTTATTGGCCGGATCAGCCATGCAAATCCACGGCTATCTGCACACGAGATTTCAAAAGAAATTTTTATTGAGAAAAAAGTAAGTGACCGAACAGTTAGAAGAAGGCTTTTGGTTGATTTTAAAATGAAGGCATGCAAGCCAGCAAAAAAACCTTTTTTATCATTAAAAAACCTAAAAGATCGAAAAACATTTTGTCAGCGCTACAAAAATTGGACTGGAGAAAATTGGTCTAAAGTTCTTTTTTCTGATGTAACATGTATTAAACAATTTATTGTTACAAACAACTTTGTAAGAAGACCAAATAACTGTAGATATATGCCAAAATATACAGTTAGCAGTGTCAAGGCTCCTGTGTCTTGTATGGTTTGGGGTGCTATTTCTGCTAAAGGACGTGGGCCATTATGGATAATGCCCAAGAATACCACAATAAACAGCAAAGTCTATTTGGATGTTATGAAGGAGAAGTTGCTACCTTTCATGCAGATCTTGAACTGCACTTATTTCCAACAGGATGGTGCACCATGCCACACAGCCAAAATTGTAAAAAAGTGGTTTGCTGATGAAGGAATTCAAACCCTTGAAAATTGGCCTGGGTCATCACCAGATCTTAATGTTATTGAAAATTGTTGGCATATTATGAAAGTAAAAGTTGCTGCCAAAAAGCCTAGAACCTATAATGATTTAGTTGAAGCAATCAAATCAGTGTGGATCCATGAAATTACACCAGACTATTGTACAAAACTTGTTAACAGCATGCCAAAACGTATCCAAATGGTAATTGACAATAACTATGCTTCCATTAAATATTGAACTTTTATCATGTATGTGCATGTACCTATCATCTTTAAAATTGTTATTAACACTTATTTTATTGAAAAAAATAAAAAAATTTACTAATAAATTGTTTTTTACACAAATATATTGATTTCATAACATAAAATATGATGTTCCAGGACTTTTGGCCACCACTGTAGATCATGATCATATACATCACTCCTACAACGAACTCTTATAAACGATTTAATCAAGACATCACTCCTCTAACAAACTCTTGTACACAATTTAATAGAAACTTCACTTTTCTAACAAGCACTTGTACACAATTTAATAGAGACTTCACTCCTCTAACAAGCTCTTGTACGCGTTACATATCAAATTCAGGTAAACATTTTGTAGCAAATATAGCGTTTAATGGTTTAATGAAGAGAATACCTAATGTTTCTATAGCAAAGTCATAAGTCTTACATTCATTGATGTATACAAAAATCTGATGAGAAAAAAGTATATATATTTCTAAGTTTGTCAATATTTTCTTGAGGTAACACGTCTAAAAAATATATGAAAATTTTAAACCAATGTTTAAATTCTTGGTTACTCAATGATGTATTTGGAGGTGTTTCAGATCGTGCAGGTCGTAGTGCTTTTTCCATTGCTGTAATGTTACACAATGATTAATAAGTTAATAAAATTGCTATGAACTCAAAAATAAATGTCAATAATTAAATTAATTTTTTAACTTTTTATCAACTGAAATAAGAAGAGAAATATTAATATGACATCAATAATAATAATGTTCCATTTTATCACACCATTTACAACGCGTTTTTTTTTTGTTTGTATGCATATAAAGGTTTTGATATTATCAGTGCGTTTTCTGGGCTGGGAAGAATAAAGCCACGAAGCTTATAATTACAGAAAAAAAGTACATTGAGCTATTTTGTAATATGGAAAAAAACGTTAATATAAACGAGAAAGCAATCAGAGCTGGAAGCATTTGTTTGCACCTTATATGGTACGTAATGTGAAGACATAAATCATCTCTGATTTAAAAATGTACTGCTCAAAATAAGGGAAAATGTGTAAAAGGCTTCCACCTTGTAATGCAAGTTTATACTAACACACAAGGACAGCAACCCTGATTAGCGCCCTTGTTAATAAAAATTTCCCTATATTATAGATTAAGGATCTTTTTTTTTAGGTTCTTTCTTTTCAATTGGCGCCGCTTGGATATTAGGGTGCAGTGAAAACATTAAAAAAATTTTTTTTTTTTGAAATTTATTTTGCCTGGGTGTGCAAAAGTTGTCTATTCTTATCAGAAATACTCTGTAAAAATTTCAATGCTCTAGAAAATTATCTTGAGGTGCCCCAAAGACTTTGAAATCCCCCAAAATCCCCAAAAAGTTAGAAATTACAATTATTATTAAATTCATATTTTCACAAAAAGATCAATGGCTAAAAATAAACTGAACTTGATTTTCTATTTCTATTATAATAAACTTGTATGATGGTTTTAACATCATATCAGAACCTAATGGAAATATATTTATGTAAATTGTAGAACTTTGCGGTGCCACAAAAATTAAGAATAACAATTATTTCAAACAAAATTAAGTAATTCTGGTTCAAGTTTATTTTCTTTCAGTTAATCATATTAAGAACGTCATTTTGAAAGGCTGAAATCAGATTTTGTGTTAAAGACTTTCATAGCTGATCGCGACTCTATTCTTGCACGAATAAAACCATCACGCTGAGGTTCACAGACTGCCATACTGGTTTCAGTGACTAGCTTCACGCCTCTTTTTACAGATTGAGTGTGGCATGGAAAGCTTTTAAATTGTAGCATTTCTGAGGTCAGAATGCTGTTTTCGATTCAAACTCAGATCAATTGAATCGACTCAGCTTTCGATTGGAGGTTCAGCACTTTTATTTGATGATCATTTGATTATGACTGTATAATCTGTTGCTTCAAAGTTTAGCGGTGGTATCTTGAACAATCTAACTGCAGGTTTAGCATAGGTCTTGTCGGATATCGATCTTGCAGCCAATACACGTCTTAGTGGGTATTAATAAGTTTTCTGTGAGCAAAGTATGCATTTCTTTGGATTACAAGATCAACAATTTTCTTGAGCTCGATAAGCAAATATCGGGTAAAATGCACTATTCGAAAGAGATGGCAACTGCCATCCGTACAGGAATGCTTAGACTTCACTTCAAACCAAATAGGTGCATATACCTTTTGTATGTAAGTTACAAGAATGATCAAGTTTTTGTCTGGCTTTTCTGTAGATACATATAACCGGAGGATACGACTAGCAGTTTATATCCATCGAGAATGACACATGGGTCCCGGTTTTCGATCACCCAATTCAAAACTGCACTGGCCACTGGATATTGCTTGACACATTTCATGCAAGTAACTTTGATCTGTACTGAGATCATGGGCATCAATGCTGGACAACATATTTCCTTCGATTGGTTGAAAACTGACAATTGGCAAAGTCCATGTTCTTCAATAATTTTCCGATTGGACCACTAAATGAATTTGGCCCATGTGTAGATCCATCCAGGTTAATCAGGAGATGTCTCAATGGTAACTCATTCGTATGCAATAAACATACAAACCAGAGTAGAGATTTGTTGAAACGAAGCTCGAGAAGTCGAATAAAACCACCAATATTACCTGTGTTGACATTCGTGCCATCACATCCGATTGCCACCAATGAACTGGTATCAATAGCATTTGCATTCAAAAATGATATAATGCTAATCTTTATACTTTGTGAAGATCCCTGTGATGTTTTAACATGCCCCAGGTATTCAGAAATAGGCTCTTTTATTAACACAACGTGCTCCTCGGTCTCCAACGCTAGATGATATCTGTTTCCTTTAATGATCTGGCTTCGAGTTTTGTCCTTTCGACCATCGAAATATAACCCATCCAATGTTTTGGCAGCACCAGCTTGTAAAATTTTTCTCTTTTTCTGTCTTTCTCTACGAATTTTACTTGGGTCAATAACATCAGCTGAGTTATGTGCATTAATAATGCCATAATCAACCAAAGCAGCCGATGTTAATGCTGCAGCTGAGCGATCCGATAGTCCCCATCGATCACATTCACGAGCTAATGTTGGTAGTGGAGTTCGCATTTGAGAGTTCAAAATTTCTTGTGAGCTTGTATTATTAGTTGATGATGGTGATATAGGCGAGTCTGTCATGAAGTCAACATCTTCATTACTATCTCTTTAGGTGATAGCTTCATCTAAATCACCTAACGTGACATCATTGCAATCATCTTCCAAGCTATAATCTGGATGTGATTTCAAAGTTTCAGCATTTGTAATTGATTCACATTTATAAAATCTCAATTCATCTGCAAGTTTTCTTTTCAGTTTCTTTTCCTGCTGCTTTGTTGTTTTAATATCAACGTTGCCAATAGCCATTTTCCTTTCTGTTCTTTGATCTGCAAAGAATATTATTTCATTTGGTGGAACTTTACGATTCTTTTCACAAGCACATGTCGAAAAGTCTTTACATTTACATGAAGCAATATCAACAATTCGATTTGAGTCAATTTTGAAGTTTTCAACTTTGTTCAGGTACTGTGACTTGGACCTCTGTTTAAACGGTTTCAGAAGTGAGCGATATTTGTCATCGTAATCTCTTATTTTAGCTATTATTTGCTGACGGGATATAATTGATGCTCTGTGCCATATTGTCTCAAGATCAACAGATATCTTTCTAGTTAATTCATTAATTGTAGCTTCTTTGGCATGGCCATCAGCCACAGCGAAAATAAATGATAATTTTAATAATTATCTGCTAGATTCGGTGTTGTTTGTTTGACGCCATTTGTATTTTACATAATAATACATGCACATTCATTCGCCAGATGGCAGCATTATAGCAGCTAATTATATAGCACTAAATAATAATATTATTATATCACCCAGACACACACAAATTTAAAAAAAGAAAGTCTTAGTCTATCTCGGTAGTCCGTGCTCCATACTCCGTAGTCGGTAGGTCACAATTTGGGGATTTTTGGGAATTTCAAAGACCTTGGAGCACCTCAAGATAATTTCATAGAGCATTGCAATTTTTACAGAGTAATTCTGACATGAATAGACAACTTTTGCACACCCAGGCAAAATGAATTTAAAAAAAATTTTTTACTGCACCCTATTGGATATCTGCCGCCTTGACAAGGTCAGACATTTATTATTACGTTTATCGTATTATCGAACAAAATAAGTTGATTCTATAAAAGCACGACCAACGTTTACTTTTTAAGTCAAGGAAATGCATTCCCGCGACTGTAAACGAAAGTGCAAATATTCTTGCACAGACAATGGCTTATCATGCACAAATGCTTGCAATCTTTAAGTAGTGATGATGAATTATTTTATCTGAATTTGAAACAGACTCCAGTGAATCAGATTTAGATGCCGAAGGTTAATTGATGTTATTCTCTATAACAAATGTTATTCTCTATCTAGTATTTATAAATTATAATGTAGTATTTTTTTAAAGTTTTCTGTATTTTGTTGCTGTATTTCTAAAAAGCAATCACTAGTTCTTCTAACGTCGCGCTATGCGTCGCGAAGCGGAAATAGGGTTTTACTTACTTTTTTGAAAAAAAAATATCTCCCTTAAATAAAGGCCGTACTCGAGTATATCACTGGAAGTTAGGAGTTCTGATTGAAGAAACTCTGAACTCTTTCCAATCAAGTTTCCAAGCTGATTTACTTCTGGTTTTGGTGGTATATGACATACATATATAAATTTTTTTTTTTTTTAAGATTCAATATATATATATATATATATATATATATATATATATATATATATATATATATATATATATATATATATATATATATATATATAAATTAGTAAAAACACTTATCTACTTTTTAAATACTTTAACACTGTGTTTCACTATCAGTAGATTCATCAGGAAGAATGTCTAAACATAAAAATGTTTTCAAATTATAGAAAAATTATTTCACAGGAAGTTGGGAATTGTTATAATTAATTATGTAATAATTGTAGTAATTTGCAACCAGGAAGTTACATCAACTACATTAGATAATTAAAAAATCATGAAAAGAATTCTTTAGAATTAGGATAAATTTGGACTGGTCATTTGTTTTTATAACTTTTTAAAAGGAACTTATTTTCATGTCTGCATTTAGAAAACATGAAACATACATAAACAGACATGAAAATAAGTTCCTTTTAAAAAATTATAAAAACAAATTATTAGTCCAAATTTATTCTAATTCTAACGAATTCTTTTATGATTTTTTAATTATCTAATTTAGTTTTTGTAGTTTTAATGTAATTTTCATGTTTTTTCATTATTGCTCTGTTCTTTTAGAACATTGAGCACTCTGTTTTTAGAATACACTAACATAATTTATATATATATATATATATATATATATATATATATATATATATATATATATATATATATATATATATATATATATATATATATATATATGTATATATATATATATATATATATATATATATATATATATATATATATATATATATATATATATATATATATATATATATATATATATATATATATATATATCAAAAAGTGTCAAACTGAGAAAATCAGGGTTGAAGTTCTAAGTTTTTAATATTTTTTCTAACTAAGAGTGCCATTTGTATCTGTCATTTTGTAAACATTCGTTTTAGACTTATGGTATTTTTTCACCATGTATAACACATAACATACTATGAAATGACATTCATAACTCAATATCCATAATTTTTGACTTGTGGCACCCTTGATCAGGGTGCACGATATATATATATACAAAATAGATAATGTATTATTATGCTATAATAATAATAATGCAAATACTCTTGCGCGTTTAAGAGCGCTCGATACTTTTAAATAATAGAGCAATATTTATTTAATATAAATATTACGGTTTTTGTAAATTAAGTACTTTTTTATTTTTAATTTCTCGTTTTTTATTTAAATATTACTTTATTGCAATTTTTATACGTTTTATTATTATATTTTTCTATAAATAACTTGTAGTGTATATATATTTATAGTACGGCTTTTGCAAACAACTTTGTCATACCTAAAACATCATGTGGTGCACAAAAAAATTGAAAAAAGTAAGATGAAAATCATTAAATTAAATTTATGTTTATTAATTTATGTTATTTAAATCAAAAAGCATTTTACGCATATTTATAAAAGTAACAACCTACGTAATATCCGATGTAATATTAAAATTGTCAATTACCTTGATGTAACATTATACCTGATTGACAGTTCTTATCAACAATATCGTAAACCTAATAACCAACTTATGCATGTTCATTTTAATTCAAACCATCCACCTAATGTAATAAAAGAAA
>NC_088927.1:36580000-36585000 GCF_038396675.1 Hydra vulgaris
AATTTTAATTTTTAGTTTAATCTAATTTCAAATTTATGTTATATAAGTAGCAATTATAAAGTCATACAATTTTATATATTTATAATAAATTACATTAATTTTAATGCATTCTTCTACATTTGTTTTAGAGACAAGATTGTTGACTTAGAAAAAAGAGAAAAGATTTAAACAAACACAGGAACCATTTAAGTACAAATTTAGTTTTAAAAAGAGAACAGTTTTCAAGAATGCTAGAGGAGGTATTTGATGTAAGTCAAAAGAATTGTGAAGGTATTATTATGAAAGAAAAAACAAAAGATATAAAAACTAGAAGAGAAGATGCTGATTTTCTTAACAACCAGAAAGGAGTGCGTGTTCAGAAAATGTTGGGTAAAGATAAATTTTCACAAAAATTTGTAAAAAACAAAACAAAAAGAGAAATGAAAATAAAAAATCAAAGAACAAAAGAGTCCGTAAGAAAACAGAAAGAGTTGGTTACTGAGAAATATGAAAACACAACAAAAAATTTTAATACTTTAGATGATAACCAAGATGAAGAGCATCTACAGCCTTCTAGAAAAATTAGAAAATCTAATGTTGTTCCTCTTATTGTTCCAGAAAATATAGGAAAAGATTAAGCTCCAACAGCATCACGATATGGAATAAATTCGACTGCACTGAGTGCAACTCTTGCTTCTCTTATAAATAATATTTCTGGAACGACAGATGATTTTTCTATTTCTAAAAGAAGTATTTTGACGCAGAAAAAATTAAGTATAAGAAAAACTGCCTGTAATATTAAAGACAACTTTATTACATTGGCTAAGGGTAAAAGTCTTACTGTGCATTTTGACTCAAAAATTATGTTAGAAATGAAAGAACTTGGTAAAGAAAAAGTTAAAAGAATAGATGTACTAATTAGTTCACCAGATCTCTCAGAATCCCAACTTTTGGGTATTTTAATTGTGAAAGATGGCACTGTCGAGTCTCTTGGGAAAGCAATCAAAAAAACTTTACAAGACTGGGAGCTATTTGACTATGTATCAACATAGTCAAATAGCTCTCTCTGTCCTTTGACACCACTGTTACAAATACTGGTTGGCTAAAAGGAGTCTGTACTCTTATTGAGCAGTGGAGAGGAAAAGCTTTAATTTGGATGGCTTATCGTCATCACGTTTATGAATTACATATAAAGGTAAATATTGAAAAATCATATAATATTTTTATATTTATTTATATATTTAATTATTAATATTTCTTGATGAATTAAATGCTTTATTAATAAAATTTATTTAAATGATTTGAAATAAACATATTTTAGCACTTTTCAAATGTTCTTATTGGTGGTAAAACAAGTGGACCAAAGACTGAGTTATTTGATAGGCTGAAGGGTAATTGGAAATCGATTCTTGAAAAGAAGATAAATTATGATAACCTAAAAAGATTTGAATCAGAAAAAAAAATTATATCTTTTTTGGAAAAGCAGGTTGGTTTAATTGTCCTATTTTGATTAATGTGTTTAGTTATAAGTTTTAATAATAAAGTTTTTTGAAATTTAGGCTTCAGAATCATTAACATTCCTTCAAAATTGCCTAGATAATGATATATTTCCAAGAAATGACTACCAGTATTTTATACAATTAGCAGTTCTTTGGTTAGGTGGCAAAGTAACAAAATTTCAATTTAGATTTCCAATGGCTTCGCATCATGCCAGGTTTATGGCACAGGGAGTTTATTATTTAACATATGATCTTTTTCAGCCACAATTCAGTAACTTATGTCCTAACATAATATTATTGCAAGAGGGAAAGCTGATTTATAAAATTGCTTCATTTACAGCACTATTTTATGTTCCATGGTTTATTAAAGCGCCTATCCCTGCCATAGCACCTTCTTTAGATCTAAAAGCTATTAATGAAATGATACAATAATCTGAATTCAGTTTCAAACCAGCAGAAGCCGTACTGAAATCACTTAAAAAGCACAATTGGTATTTAAATGAAAGATTTGTGGTTATGTGTCTTGCTGATAAATGTTTACCTGTAGATCAGCTACAAAAATTAGCTCTTAAATTAGCTCAAACAGCGAAGCCCACCAGTTATAAGATAGGGAAACTGAATTCCGAAATTTTTACTAACAATGAAAAAAAAAATAACTAAAAATATTGAAGACTTTATTGGTCCTGAAAGCTTGTTTTTATATGATTTATTAAAGATGACATTACATGAGACAGAATGGCTTAAAACTAGTTCATCAAACTGGGAAAAATTTTCAGGTTATATTGGATTTAAAAATTATGTCACTGGTCTTCTTGTTGTAAATGATTGTGCAGAACCTGCTATTAAACTTGGTCAAGACTTCATTGAAACTTTCAGAAACGAAGAAGATAGCCAAGCTAATTTATTAGTTGTTGCAGATCATCTGCTAAAATTTCAGACAACAGTATAAAAATCTTAGTTAAAAACTTTAAAATAACCTTTCTTTAAAAAATAAATGCAAATGTAAAAATATTTTTTATTTAAAATATGCAGGAAAAAAAATATATACGTCTTTTGCAATAAAACAAAACATAATCTAAAAACAGATATATCAGGCTACAAAAATAACCCTTGAGATAACTTTAAAAAGTTTGTAAGTGACCCTGCCCCCCTTGTTATTTACAAAAATTATAAATTTTCTAATTTTCGGACTGCTGGGACCAACCATAGGGGTACTCATAAAAAAAAAAATTACATTTTTTTAATACACATATCAAAAGGAACCAGAAAAATTATTATGGTATTTCTTTTAATGACTTTGGTGTTTTATGCCCCACCTTAATATATATATATATATATATATATATATATATATATATATATATATATATATATATATATATATATATATATATATATATATATATATATATATACATATATATATACATACATTACTAATTATAATTTTATTATAATTACTATATATATATATAAATATAATTACTAATTATTAATTATAATTACTAATTTATTATTGCTCTGTTCTTTAAGAACATTGAGCACTCTATTTGAAGAACACACTAACATAATTTATATACAGTATTGGACAAAACATTTGCAACCAACATCGAACAATGCTAAAAAGTGTTCCTAATTTTACATGTCTAAAAAACGAAACGAACTATACTACCACAGCAAACAGTTCAGGAGTCTGGAGTCATAGCATGCCATGACATGAGCAATCAGCTGACAGGTGACAGCACACATGCAGAATTTCGTTGACAAGTGCCATTTTGCAGCGGACAAAACAAGTGCAACTTTTTTGGTTTGTTTCATTTTCTTAAGTCTAGTCCGTGTCAACGTCACGGAAGTTTTTTAATAATTAAAGGAAGTATCCAGAAGTTTTCAGAAGCGTGCAGAAGCTTCCAGAAGTTTCCAGAAGAAGCATCCAGACGCATCCAGAAGCATCAAAAAGAAGCATCTAGAATCTTCCAGAACAGGTTCTTACAGGTTCATTTTACTATATAAGAGACATGTAAATCGACATGTAATTCAGTCAGTATATGGAAGTCAATCAGTCAGTATTATCAAGACAGTTTATCGAAGTGAGTTTTATCAAAATGTTTTATCGAAAAATATCAATACAAGGAGTGAAATACAACAAGTGTTTCATTACATCAATACAGTCCACATTCAACCAAGACGTTGAGTTCCACAATGCATTATTGTATCATCACAAGGTAAATGTAACACGGTAAGCCTTGAGAAGCGTGATTATTTATTTTTATTATTTTTATGACTTCAAGTGAAAAAATGGCTCCCGACAGTCTTGGATTGGAACTAAGAAAGAAAATTATTGGCGATTACGTAAGTGGAAAGTCACAAAAAAGTATTTGTGATAAATATTGCGTGAAAAAATGGACCATATCAAGACTATGTTCCAAATATCGTTCTACAGGGAAGTTAGCAGCAGATAACAAAGGTGGAAGACCGCGTTCCACCACTTCTACAGAGAATTCTATGGTCATCAGATCCGTCAAGAAGAATCCCTGGATATCATCAGTCGAGATACAAAAGCAATTAGAGCTGCCTGAATCGGACCGAACAATCAGACAACAGGCTGTTGAAGCCGGATTGTTTTTTCGACGCCCTGCAAAGAAACCGCTGATTTCACTAAAAAACCAGAAGAAAAGACTCCTGTTTGCTACATCTCATATTGACAGGAATGTGCAGAAATGGCGAACTGTCCTGTTCAGTGATGAATCAAAGTTCAACATCAATGGGAGCAATGGCATTTGTCGTGTACGTCGACCAGCCGGAAAATGCCTTGATTTACTTTACTGCTATAAGACCGTGAAGCATGGTGGAGGCAATGTAATGGTCTGGGAGTATTTTTCTGCTAACGGTCTAGGTCCAATCCATCAAAAGGATGAAATAATTGGCCGTTTCATGTATAAAAATATCCTGAAAGATGTTATGTTACCTCATGCTGAATGGAATATGCCAATAAAATGGGTTTTTCAGCAAGACAACGATCCGAAACACACTGCAAAAGTAGTCAAGCAGTGGTTTCAAGACAACCACCTATAGGTGATGGATTTCCGGATCTTAACCCTATCGAGAACCTGTGGGAGATCGTCAAATGCAGAATTAATCGTGATGGTGTTCGTAATAAGGATCAACTGTTTGAACAAATCCAAAAGGTCTGGGCAGCGATTCCACAAAGTTTCATTGATCACCTAATCGAATCTATGCCTCGAAGATGCATAGCTGTGATCGACAACAAAGGATTCGCCACGAAATATTGATAGCAAAATACAGCTTGGTCAACATTTTGTCGAGTTGCACTTGTTTTGTCCAGAAGGAAATTAACTTTTTTTAATACTTTTGATTAATTTATTAATTTTCGTGTACAAATAATAAACTTTGTGATGAATAAAACTTGAAGAACTTTGTCTCTAAACAGTTACATAGTTATTTCTCTAAATTGAAAAAATGCAGCACTTTTATATAAAGAAATTAAATTAGCATTATTTGGTC
>NC_088927.1:36947500-36952500 GCF_038396675.1 Hydra vulgaris
AATGGATTATTTGAGAAAAGCAAAGACACTTCTTCAACCCTCAGCATCAGGTCGGCAAAAAAAATTTGACACAAAGGGGTTACTATAAAACATAGAAACGAGGTCTGCAATTTTTTTCCAACCTCAAACACTTTTAGGTTAGCAGTTAGGTCGACATTGCAGAATGCCAACCCTAATTTTGAGGGCTGTTTCTTGGGATGATGAGATAGCAGCATCAACAAGCAAAAGGAAGCATAACCCAATACTCATTGTAAAATGCTTTTTTACAATCTCAATTCTGTCTTCCCACGGAGCAGCAAAGGCGCGCTGCCAGCTTTCTGGTGAGGACATTAAAATCCCATGCCAGTCAGCAAAATACAAAGCTATATACATAAGAACTGCTCAGGTGAAGAAACACTTGCGGAGCACGCTTCAACTGGGGAAATGGAGCATACACTGTGATGGCAAACAGATTGATGGCTTGGAATATCAGGCAGTGGTTCTCAAGACTGAAGCAAAAGAAATTAAGCTATTTGCACTCAAATTGAAAGATAAGAAAGCTCAAACAAATGCAGAAGGATTTCAAGTTGTGTTAGAAGAATTCAACCTGTGGGGATCAACTGTAATGATTATTGTCAATACAACAAGTGTAAATACAAGCAAGAAGACAGGTGATGTTGTTAGGCTGCACCAAATGTTTGAAGAGAAAGGTTTCCACAAACCCAAGTTCATCAGTTGCTAACATAATGTGCCGGATCACATTCTTCGCATTGTCATGGATGATGAGCTCAATAGATAGATTAAATCACCAATCATTGAGTACATCTTTGTGAATGATTTGATGAGCAATTATGATAAACTGAAATCAGCCTTTAGCAATGGCAAAAATCAGATTAAGGAAACAGGTGGCTGGAGAGATAACATAAAGTTTTTTTACCATCTCACTCATGTCTTCTGTCACCACACTGAGATAAATAATATACCCTTTGTAAAGCTTCAGATCCAAAAATCAGCAATGCATGCTGGGACTCTCGAGCCATTCTAGCCCTTCTTGCATTTATTCTGATGCCTGAAATCTGTAATAGGCTGTGTAAAATTTGTTAATTTATTTTCTACACATGGGCCGACCATTGGTTTAGCAGTTGTTCTGCGCAACTGGAACAACTGACAGCTAAATTAATGCTATCAATAAAGTATCTGTTATCGATGAACTATTTGCAGTGCTGAATGACTATCCAAAAGGTCTCAAATGCTTGGAAAACCACTGGAAAACATACGGATCTCCAACCAACATTGCCTGAAGCAACCAGTGCTGAGAGCGTGCAATTAAATTTTTGCAAGACCTGTACGACTCCTTTATTGCAGCCTGCTGCAACAAAGACAACCTCCCACTAAAATTCTTCCTGTCTAATGACATCATCGTGAATAATTGACTTCCTTGTGTGTTTGATGACAATGAAAAGTTGCATTATGTGACTCTGAAGCTCGTGTTCAATTTTGTAACTGATTAAAAGGAGCTCAAAATTAGGCAAAAAAGCTAGTAAATAAAAATCATTTTGTGCATGACACTTTTTTAAAAAGTCATACATACATACATACATACATACATACATACATACATACATACATACATACATACATACATACACACATACACACATACACACATACACACATACACACATACATACACACATACATACACACATACATACATACATACATACATACATACATACATACATACATACATACATACATACATACATACATACATACATACATACATACATACATACATACATACATACATACATACATACATACATACTTAAGCAACTTAGAATTAATTTTTGAAAATTGTTTAAGACTTTATTGCTGTTACTTTTGCATACTAAATTATATGGTCTATCTATTGACCAGCCTCACACCCCTTCTTCATCTATTGGGCTAGCGCATATGTATTTTTAATACATTGTTTCCAGTTTAGGATGCTGAATGCTGGATCTTCTAGACTCAATGCATGGGTTTTGCTTGTGTCTGTTTTTATGACTAGGAAACTCATTCTATTATCTCCTAATGAGGGTACAGCTCTAAAACTCAGTTTTTGGGTTCTGAGTATTCAGGTTTCCCGAACTCTGTGGTAGCTCTCAGAGAGGCTGATTCCATCAACAGCTGAAAAATATCAGAGTATTAACAGTGCTATGTTGCACATGGATGGTGTCCCTGTTTGTATTTTTGATGTGCATTGCGGAGGCCACATTTGGAGCCCTTTGTTACGGCTCAGGGTTTATTAATAGTAATGAGGCAATTGCTTGGGCTATTAAGCAGTGTTCTGAGTACTATCTATGCTTTGAGTCAAGTTCTTTAACAAATTTAAAAATGAATAAAATACCAAAAACTATAAAACACAAAAAAACCATCATCATCACCAAGTTCTCTTAACCTATCATTCACTAATATTCGTGGTCTTCAAAGTAACTTTTCTTCTGTTGAGTCTTATCTCTTGCAAAGTTCACCTGACCTACTTGCTCTTTGTGAGATTAATTTGAGTTCAGCTGTCTCATCTTGCAATCATAGTGTTGATGGTTATCTCCCTTTAACTTGTAAAGACTCCAATAGTCACATGCTTCGCCTGGGCATTTACATTCGTAAGAATTCACCCATTTGTCGTGAAACTAGGTTTGAATCCACAGACTATTCTTTCATGTGCTTTTGTTTATCACCACTTCACTCTATTGTCTTTATCTTTGTTCTATATCGCTCTCCTTCATCTCAAGACTGCACTCTTTTTGATGTTATTTCTGATCATATTGACCAAGCCCTCTCTCTTTATCCATCAACTATTATAGTTGTTGTAGGTGACTTTAATGCTCACCACTCTGAATGGCTTGGCTTTAGTGTCAGTGACTATGCAGGCATTAAAGCCCACAACTTTCGCCTTTCTCAATCCCTAACTCAAATAGTCAACTTTCTAACTCGCTTTCCAGACAACCTGAATCATTTACCTTCTCTACTCTACTTATGTCTCGTTTCTGATCCAAGTCAGTGCTCAGTTTCTCCACATTCACCCTTAGGTGCTTCTGATCACGGTTTGATCTCTCTAAAACTAATATCTCATTCTTCTTCATCACCTGAATCCCCCTATTATCGTACCTCTTACAATTACAGTAAAGCTGACTGAGATTCTTTCCGTGATTTTCTTTTGTGATGGTCCTTGGGTAGAATTCTTTTGTCTTCCTGTCAACAAATGTGTTTCTTACATAATTTCGCGGATTCAGGCTGGCTTGGAATCTTTTGTTCCATCTCGAGGATTCGAGGTCAAGCCTCACTCTCCTCCATGGTTTTTCTCACACTGTGCTGCTGTGATTGCCAATTGAAACTGTTACTTCCATATTTATAAACAAAACAACTCTCCAGAAAACAGACATCTGTTTATTACTGCTAGAAACCATTGTAAAAAGTCTAACGCCAAAGCCCGCTATTCTCAGGTCATGAAATCTCGCATTTCATCTTAAAAATTAGGCTCTCGTGACTTCTTTAATAGTATTAATAATAAGGGAAAATCTTTAATTCCACCTCTCTTGTATGGTTCAGACTTGAACCATACAAGAGAGTCACCTCACCTAAAGACAAAGCTGAATTGTTTGCTAAAAACTTTTCATCAATATCATCTCTTGATTCCACTAGTTGCGTTCTACCTGATATTGCCAACAAACAAGTTGAACCATTGCTTGACATTCGTATCACTCCAGCATCTGTACCTAAAAGTGATTTCCTGCCTAGAATCTTCTACAGCTTGTGGCCCAGACAACATACCTGTTATAGTCTTGCAGATGTGTTCTCCGGAGCTATCGTCTTTACTTTTAAAACTATTTAACAAGTGCTTATCAGAGTCTTGTTTTCCAGCTTGCTGGAAAGTGGCATCTTTTATCCCTATCTTTGAAAATTCTGGAGAGCGATCTATTTCGTCTAACTACCGTCCCATTAGTCTTCTTCCTATCATAAGCAAGGTTTTTGAATCTTTAATTAACAAACACTTAATTTCTCATCTTGAATCTAATATCTTACTTTATTACCATCAATATGGATTTCGATCTTTTCGTTCTACGGCTGATTTGCTAACAGTAATAACCGATAGGTTTTATTGTGCATTAGATAAAGGTGGAGAGGTTAAGGCCATCACTCTTGACATTTCTAAAGCTTTTGATAAAGTTTGGCATGCTGGTCTTTTTCATAAGCTTTCTCCTTATGGTGAATCTGGTAACATCTTTAAGATTATTGAATTATTCCTTTCCAATCATAGTATAAAAGTTGTCCTCGAAGGACAGCGCTCTTCTTCTTACTCTGTAACTTCAAGGGTTCCTCAAGGTTCTATCCATGGCCCTATACTCTTTTTAATTTACATAAACTATCTTCCAGATATTCTCACATTTAAGGTGGCATTGTTTGCTGATGATACTACCATTTATTCTTGTCGTGATAAGAAGCCAACACTCTCGAATCGTTTGGAGGGGGTGTCTAAGCTTGAAAAGGATCTCAATTCTGCTACAGCATGAGGCTCACAGTGGCTGGTGAACGTCGTAATGTTGCTTCTCTTTCTCTTTTCTACAAATACTATAATAGGCAATTTTTACTTTAAGTAAAAAGCATGTTCAGCATGTAGCTACTTTGGTGAACATTTTTGGATGTTTTTGTTAACCGCCATGTTTAATATCCACCGCTTCACTACAAAGTATTACCACACACTGTTGACACATAGAAACACTCTTTTTAACAAGTGCTAAAAAAGTAACAAGTGTTATTTTATTCAAAAGATGTTTATGCTCTCAAAATTCATCTGGGAGTTATATGTTATATGGGAATTATAAATATAAAAATTGATGGTTTTACATTGAATTGATCTTGCTTAAAACAGCACATGTGTGTAATAATATTTCCATTATGTCTAAAAGAAAAATTTGAAATAATTACACATGTGAACTTAGAATGTTAGTTAAATAAAAAATCCATATTACTAA
>NC_088927.1:36957500-37102500 GCF_038396675.1 Hydra vulgaris
AACTTAACGCTTTAACAGTTAATGATGGACACTTTGAGTGCAAAATTAACCATCTTTTTGTTGAAGCAGAAAAAAAATTATTAACTTGATCAGTGATATTAAAAAATATTTTTAGGTGAACATCTGACAGAATCAGTAACTACTAGATTTAATGTATAACTTCAGCATGGAAAATTGATTGCTTGAGCGCTTTTTGTTAAGAATATAGTCCTGTACACTATTTCTTATCAAATCAAATATATTTCGAAATAAGTTATAACTTTTCAAGGAAATTTACGAATTATCAAGGAAGAAGAAGAAGAAGAAGAAGAAGAAGAAGAAGAAGAAGAAGAAGAAGAAGAAGAAGAAGAAGAAGAAGAAGAAGAAGAAGAAGAAGAAGAAGAAGAAGAAGAAGAAGAAGAAGAAGAAGAAGAAGAAGAAGAAGAAGAAGAAGAAGAAGAAGAAGAAGAAGAAGAAGAAGAAGAAGAAGAAGAAGAAGAAGAAGAAGAAGAAGAAGAAGAAGAAGAAGAAGAAGAAGAAGAAGAAGAAGAAGAAGAAGAAGAAGAAGAAGAAGAAGAAGAAGAAGAAGAAGAAGAAGAAGAAGAAGAAGAAGAAGAAGAAGAAGAAGAAGAAGAAGAAGAAGAAGAAGAAGAAGAAGAAGAAGAAGAAGAAGAAGAAGAAGAAGAAGAAGAAGAAGAAGAAGAAGAAGAAGAAGAAGAAGAAGAAGAAGAAGAAGAAGAAGAAGAAGAAGAAGAAGAAGAAGAAGAAGAAGAAGAAGAAGAAGAAGAAGAAGAAGAAGAAGAAGAAGAAGAAGAAGAAGAAGAAGAAGAAGAAGAAGAAGAAGAAGAAGAAGAAGAAGAAGAAGAAGAAGAAGAAGAAGAAGAAGAAGAAGAAGAAGAAGAAGAAGAAGAAGAAGAAGAAGAAGAAGAAGAAGAAGAAGAAGAAGAAGAAGAAGAAGAAGAAGAAGAAGAAGAAGAAGAAGAAGAAGAAGAAGAAGAAGAAGAAGAAGAAGAAGAAGAAGAAGAAGAAGAAGAAGAAGAAGAAGAAGAAGAAGAAGAAGAAGAAGAAGAAGAAGAAGAAGAAGAAGAAGAAGAAGAAGAAGAAGAAGAAGAAGAGAGAGAGAAGAAGAAGAAGAAGAGAGAGAGAAGAAGAAGAAGAAGAAGAGAGAGAGAGAGAGAGAGAAAGAGAGGGAGAGAGAGAGAGAGAGAGAAGAAGAAGAAGAAGAAGAAGAAGAGAGAGAGAGAGAAGAAGAAGAAGAGAGAGAGAGAAAGAGAGAGAGAGAGAGAGAGAGAGAGAGAGAGAGAGAGAGAGAGAAGAGAGAGAGAGAGAGAGAGAAGAAGAAGAAGAAGAAGAAGAAGAAGAAGAAGAAGAAGAAGAAGAAGAAGAAGAGAGAGAGAGAGAGAGAGAGAAGAAGAAGAGAGAGAAGAAGAAGAAGAAGAAGAAGAAGAAGAAGAAGAAGAAGAAGAAGAAGAAGAAGAAGAAGAAGAAGAAGAAGAAGAAGAAGAAGAAGAAGAAGAAGAAGAAGAAGAAGAAGAAGAAGAAGAAGAAGAAGAAGAAGAAGAAGAAGAAGAAGAAGAAGAAGAAGAAGAAGAAGAAGAAGAAGAAGAAGAAGAAGAAGAAGAAGAAGAAGAAGAAGAAGAAGAAGAAGAAGAAGAAGAAGAAGAAGAAGAAGAAGAGTAGAAGAAGAAGAGAAGAAGAAGAAGAAGAAGAAGAAGAAGAAGAAGAAGAAGAAGAAGAAGAAGAAGAAGAAGAAGAAGAAGAAGAAGAAGAAGAAGAAGAAGAAGAAGAAGAAGAAGAAGAAGAACAACAACAACAACAACAACAACAACAACAATAATAATAATTGTAATAAGAACAATAATAACAACAACAACAATAGTAATATTAATAATAACAATACTAATAGTAATAATAATGATAATAATAATAACAAAATGATAACAATTATAATAAAAGGAGAATTTCATAAATAAAACAATAACAGCAGCAACAAAAATTTAGTAAATAATGACAGCGACAACAAAGATTTAGTACAAAGTAGAGAATGGTTGAATGAAAAGAGATAAATAAATAGATAAATAAATAAAAAATGCCAAAATATTGGTACTATTATTATTAATATTAGAATGAAAAATTTAATAAAAAAGTTTAAAAATTGCAAAACCAAAATTTCAAAATGTTAAAAATATCAAATAAAAAACTGAAGAATCACGAATTGATATATATAATAAAGAATTCCAATATTAATTTGTAGAAATATTTAATTGTATTTTTCTTATGCCTTTCATAATTGCACCATTACCATAATTCTCACTTCTTACATTTTCCACTGACAAGTTATTATTTTCCAGAGAGTCAATAAACACATTTGATAATTCAAGTCCGGTTGAACCTTCAATTAAGTGAAATCCAAGAAAACTTTTATATATGTTAATTTTGCTTTTATCCACTGCATCTACATATTCAATGTTACAATCATACATAACCAACATAATCAACATAATCAATGTTGACATTTACACTGGTGACTGATGTCTGGTGTACAATCAACAGTGATTGAAAAAGACACGGTTTTTTGGACATTTACACAAAATTTGATTTTAATGGATTTGCCAATCAAGTCAATGATTTTATTTTGCCAGATAGTGCACAGAACTTGGTTTTCATTTCACCCTCAACAATTATTTTTCCATAACCGGATTAAATCCAGCCAAAAAAAGTTTCCATCATTACCTTGATAGACTTTGTCACAAGAACCTCTGACTGGCAGATTTTGCTTTGTCATCATAATTGTTGAGGAAATTAATATTTTAAATTATATTATATCAATTAAAATGCTTTTTTGTAACCTTTTTTTTTTATTGATTCGCTGTTATAGTCAAAATGATCAAAGTTTTTTTGTTTTTTTTTAAATTTGTAAAATATGGTTCCAATCATTACCACTATTTTGATCCAATTTCACAATGAATCCAATCCAACAAATTTTGATCCAACATAATTTGAAGAAAAATATTTACAGCAAAAACAAAAAAACTTAATTGCTTTTTTCGAAAAAATTAACTACATTCTATGATTTTTTTTTATCATTATCCATGATTCTTTAAAAATAATAATTTGAAAAACTCAAAAGTTCCTTTAAAACAGCATTTTGTATGAAATCATTGTTTAAAATTTCCTGTCAATTGCTAATATTGTCAAATCACTCTGAGCTAGCAGCAGTTTCAATCAATTGTTTGAATAGTTTAAATTGGATTATAAGAATCAGTTGATTTGCTTTTATTTCAAGAATCAACCAGATCTTGAATTATTAGACTTTTATTGGCTATTTCACCGTGAGTTTTCAAAAGAAATTTTTCTAAAGATGTTTGTTTTGATTTTAATTGTTCCTCCTTTTGTAGGCATTTTTGTTTGATCTCCCAACAAGAAAGTTATCAATTATTCATTATAACTTTAAAAGATATCAATAAAAAAATACATAATTTTATAACAATAATTAAACTATATTATACCAAAATAAAAAAATAATGAAGATAATACTTACTTAATTAAGAACGCTAAAACACTTTGAAGACAAACAATAAATTTAACGCAAAAAAAAAAATTAATTTCTAAATTAATTTTTTTTTAAATTTGAATTTAAACCAGCTATTTTAATCTAAAACGCTGGTTTAAATTCAATTAATTTACAAAGAAACACTGTTTCAATCTTAAACACTTTTCTAATTTAAAATTCTTTCTTGAAATGCGTATGCTGATTTTCAGAAGCAATTGGATTTTTTTTTAATTTAATTTTGATTCAAAAGTTTTTTTTCTTATTTAAATTAGTTTCTTTTTTTCAGCATAAGTAAAAACAATACTTCTAAACAAATACTTCTAAACAATGTCAATGATTGGTTAGCGGAAAATGCACATTCATGATTTGTTCATAATTAAAACATTTTTAAAACTGTACACTTGAAACCTATATACATACAAAAAAATAAATTTAAGAAAATTTTAAGAAACTTTTGTTGAGTTATTATAGTTTTTACCAGGGGTGTGGAGAGGGTGGGTCGTACTTTTAAAATTTTGGATATGGGAGCGCGCGCAACATTTTTTTTATGTATTAGGGTATTAGAAGAGACGTGAATAATTTTTTTTTTCTTAAAAAGTTCATCTAGTGTGGGCGCAGGGCGTTTGAAAAATGCCAGTTTTACGAAAATCTTATCATATTGGCATTTTTCAGCCTTTTTTATATTAGCCAAAGGAAAGGCAATTATTAAAAAACAATCAGACATAATATAGACATAAAAATATATATATATATTCGGTGCTACTTTTTAATGCTATACAAACACAATAGACTTAAGAAAAGTTGGCTACCATTATGGATTTTACAAAAAAATTCTACTTATAAATTTTAAAAATGAGAGCGTGCGTGATATTTTTTTTATGTATTAGGATATTAGAAAAGACGTGAATAATTTTTTTTTCCTAAAAAGTTCATCTATTGTGGGCGCAGGGCATTTAAAAAACGATAGTTTTACTAAAAATGCATCAAATTAGCACTTTTCTGTCCTTTTATTTAAGCCTATGGCGATGCAATCATCAAAAAACAACCAGGTATAATATAGACATTAAAATAAAACATAATTTGGGGTGCTACTCTTCATAAAGTCATAAATAAAATATATAAAATGTCATCTAAAAGATACAATATATTTAAAGTTCAACTTATTTACTGTGATCATAAATAATCAAAGCAAAACATCAAAAAATTAACATTGCTTAAATTAATTTAAATAGATCTTTTTTTGATTGGTTCACGGGCATGATTTCTGGATGTGCTAATGTTGCTCTTATGAACCCATCTCTTCTATCTTTTCCAAATACCGATTGAAAATGCTCGTGTGACTTCTTGGACACATCGTTCAATAGCTTGCCCATGAACAGGAAAACAAGGTACATACATCGGAATATCATTGTATTTTAAAAGTTCATCCTTTGACAATAAACATGTAAGTAAAGGTTCGTGTACATCCAAGCTCCAATCAATTAGATCAAAAAGTGATTCAGCATTTTCATTATGTCTATGATGTTTTCTACTTCTTACACTAGTGTTTCCGTATTTTAAATCTCCTCTTAATTTTAAAATTGTTTCAACTGCAAATTGTCTTTCTGTTTTTTCTAGACTACATAACAACGTTTGAAGAACATTTTCACTATGAGCATTCCATGAAGAAGATAAAACGTAGGGCATTACAATGTCTTTAACTTTAAGTCTTTGATGACAAAGAAGTTTTAACTGCTTGAGTATATGATTAGGCCCTTCAGTCCACTTCCACTTTACTTTGATTTCAAACCAAAGTGGCGCATAAACACCAACAATAAACTCCACCAGAAGTTGCAGATTATATGTTTCTTCAACTGAAAGTACGATTTCGGAGCACCAAAGTAAACATATTCTATTTGCAAAATTCAACCATCTTGCATGCGAATGTGGACCAATTTCTTTACTTTTAAGATTTTCCGGAAAACTCCAGCGTTAATTGCATGGGTAATTTTATAAAGATACTTTTGATCATCTGATAGCGACTTTACAACTTCAGAGTCAAGTTCAATTATTGCATTAGGAAATTCAATTTTTACTATGCTATCTTTGACTTTGAAGCTAGTTGCCTTACCTATAAGTTTTCCAATAGAACCAGAAAAATTATTTTTAGACGTAGTTTTTCCATCAAGCTGAATCATTAGATGTCGGAGAGGTAGTTCATTTGTAAGAAGAGCATAAATTATCCACATTAATTTTTTATCCAATTTATGTTCAAGGAAATGGATAACACCTCCTTTCCAACCAGTGTTTAAATTTGTTGAGTCTGCACCAATGGCAACTATATAGTCTCCGACATCATGATTCACAATCCATTCGTAAATATTATCAGTTATTTGCTCAGCTGCAGTCTCTACTCTTTCTTCAGAATTGTTAGTGAAATGAAACTGGTATTTTCCTCCAGGTTCAGAACAAACTGAATAATGTTCTTCTTTTTTTTCCGATGGGTGTAATTTTCCATCTTCTTCTTCTCTCATGTACTTAGTAAAATCTTTTCGTCCATCAAAAAATATACATTGAATATTATCATTCATCGCTACTTTTTCAGCTCTACCTTGGATTTCTTTCATTAACTTAGTCTTACTTCGTTTTATTTTGTTGTGATCAACGAAAATATCAGTATTTTTCTTTAAAAAATTTGCATCTTTTGCAGAAGCTAAAGTAGCAGTAGCTATGGCTGCTGCAGCTCTGTTAGATACCCCATACCTAATAGCTGCTTGAGAAACCCTGGTAATATCTAAGTAATTTTTTTTCAAACTGAAGTCAACTTTTTCTGTATTATCTGCATTTTTGTTGCCAATGTCCGAATCGTCTGTTGTTTGAAATTCTACTGCTAAAGGAGAAAATAAATTATGTTAAACAATTTTAATGAAAAAAATTTATAATCAATTTATACTCAACTTTTTAATTCACAGTTTAAACAAAAATTGACAAAAATATTTTTAGTATTTTAGCATTTACTTGCATCCTCACTAAGTGTTCCAGGTATTTTAGAGCCTGATTCTTTTCTACCTAAATATCTTGTTAACCGATGTGTCTCTGGTATATCAACTAATCCTATTTGTAAAGAACTTTTGTTACCAATTTTATTTCTTTGAGCTTGTAGGAAAAATAGTTCTTGCAAAGGTATCTTTGCTACTTTTGGACATATGCAAGTTACATGAGCTTTAAAAAGACAACCATTGCATCCATTTTCATTACAGCTAAAGATGTTGCACTTACATTTCGTCAAGTCAAATAACTTATCAAGCTTGTCCGTATACATATTTCTTTTTTTTGTAGTTCTCAGTTTTCTAATGTCTTTTCCAATCTTCCATTCAAGGACAAGTTTATCGACTGCGTATTTTTCTGAGACCAACGGGATTGTAGAATTTGCTGACATCCAAATACTTTTTATTTTAATAAATATTTGTATACACATACATCTTGTATTCAAATGTGTAACTGATCTATCACGCAACAAAATTCCATACCGTAAACTATCTCTCAGTGTAGGCAGCTCTGATAAACAAAGTTCGAGTCCATTACCCAATAGCTCATGCAATTTAGGGCATTTTAACATTGTTTGAGCTCAAGTAGATTTAGCCATTTATAGCAATGAAATTGATGTTATGTTTGTTAAGAAATATTGGTACTTTTTGTAGTAGGTAAAAAAACGACCTTTATAAATATGTTATAAATTTGTTAATTACATTTTTATTACAATATTTAGGATGCCAAAGTGATCATAAATAAATAAAACTCGTTTAAACCACAAATCGTCAGGAAACTATTATCTTAGTAATTATCCTACAAATAAGCTATTGGAACTTTATAAAAATAAAAAATCCTACACCATTTCCTGTATTTAAATAATTTTAATGGTTTTTAATAATAATGGAAGGGAGGATATAAGTCCAAAGCCCACAAAGTTTGATGACTATGTTTCATGATTCACCTCATTTTATACTAGTAGCATTACGCACATTGAAAATAACAACAACAAGTTTTGTATACTAATTTTTTTTAAAGTTTTTCGTAAAACTGTCGTTTTTTAAACGCCCTGCGCCTACAATAAATGAACTTTTAAGGAAAAAAAAAATTATTCACGTCTTTTTTAATATCCTAACACATAAAAAAATTTTTACGCGCGCTCCCTAATTTCTAAAATTTATAAGTAGATATTTTTTGTAAAATCCATAATGGTAGCCAACTTTATCGTGTTTGTATAGCATTAAGAAAAGTAGCACCGAATATATATATATTTTTTTATGTCTATATTATGTCTTATTGTTTTTTAATAATTGCCTTTCCTTTGGCTAATATAAAAAAGGCCGAAAAATGCCAATATAATAAGATTTTTGTAAAACTGACATTTTTCAAACGCCCTGCGCCCACACTAGATGAACTTTTAAGAAAAAAAAAATTATTCACGTCTCTTCTAATACCCTAATACATAAAAAAAATGTTGCGCGCGCTCCCATATCCAAAATTTTAAAAGTATGACCCACCCTAGTGTGGAGTCGTAAAAAAAAAATACCAACTCCGACTCTAATCGATGAAATTTTCAGAGTACGACTCCGACTCTGACTCCAACTCCAAAGCTAAATATTCGTTTAGGTCATATTTATAAACATAGTGACAATTAATAATTAATAGAAACAAATCAATATAATCTAATATTTTATTTATTTTTATTAATTCTTTTAACAATAAACAAAACTTTATAAAATAACAAAATTAAAAAAAAAATTAATCTCCATTATTTGTCCTTACAAATAAAACAGCTTCAATAATGTCCAGGTTCATTAATGCTCCCAAATCGGATCTGATGATTCTAAGTGCAGAAAATAACCATTCTACAGAGACTTGTGTTGGTGGTAATACCGTCGCGGTCAGAGCAGCCTCTTGAATAATCTCAGGGTATCTATGAATTGCATCATTTACTGCTAAATTTTAAGAACAGTCAAAATCTAAATTAAAATTATTATTAATTTCTTCTTCTGAATCTTCATTTTCATCCATATCAAATGCTGCTACATCTTCATTAAGCTTATTTACGGTACTGGACATATTGGTTGCATTATCGGTCACAATGCATAATATTTGTTCCTTATTAATAGAAAATTCTGTAAGAACATCCGTAACTAGATCTTGCAAATAGCTACTTGTATGATACGCTTCAGTATCCTGTACCGCCAAAGTTCGTGACAACTTTTTTTTTATCATCAAGGAACTGGACTAATTGCAAAATAATTAACTCTGTGATGGGTACATCTTATTATCTTCAAAAAAAGAAACAGGCCACCTATAAAATTGGTGAGCATATCCTTCTGCTGTTTTGCCTCGTGTAGTAACAAACTTCTAATATTACTTCTTTCCAAAGAAATATCAAATTTGCGAGCCATTTTGCCATTTAAAGAGACAAAAGCAGGAGATTAGAAAAATGGTAACGGTAAATAATTTGAAACCACCACTTCGATGCTCTTGAATTTTTCTGCAGACATAGTCACAGTAATATATTCAGACTTGAAGAAATTGGTTACAGGTGCTTGATATGAAGAACTTGGTGTATGCTCAACTTTATATTCACATGTCTGCTTATCTTTTTCAATAACAGTTTTAAAACATTTGGATGATGTTGTAGATGTTGCTTTAAATTCGATACTCGGGACGGAGCACTACTACCTTCTCCAGAATATGCACTGATATTGACACCACATCTTTCTTCCTCACCATTTTTGGTCACTTGGCAAAACTTATCATCAACAGAGACTGAGAAATATTTAAAAATTGGCAATCTCTGCTTTTGCTGCCTTTTCTTATCCATTGTCAAGTTTTTAACCGCTGTTAAAAATAAATAAATTTATTGGTTTATGAAAAATTGTATATTGGGAAGCAAATTTGAAAAAAAATTAAAATTAGTTATTTGAAAATAGATACTCACATGAAACATGAAAGTCCACTGTAACTTTAATTAATTTGTTTTTAAATAGGAAATCAACTGAAACACCAGGCTTATAATATAATAGTGAAACTTTTTTATACCAACAATCTATTTTAAATTTTATCCTAAATATTGTTCAAATTTAAATTAACCACAAACCTTTTTTGTTAATTGTATCAATAACCACTATTGACGCAATAAATAAATTAAATTATGGCACACTTTTATTATTTATTATATTTACACTTGTCTTGTACAAACAACTTAGGCTCATCAAATGAAATGAAACCAACTTATTGATCTATTAATTTGTAATTTGTTAATTTTTGTATTGCATCGCCAATTTCGAAGAATTCTTTTTTATAAAGAATTTGAAATATATTTGAATATTTTAAATGTTTTGTACATGCCCGTGCAATACCAAGAAGTTTTACATTTAAAGTCGGAGTTGCGATTTTTTTTAATGACACCGCTACAAATGTCGCGACTCAACGACTCCAACTCCACAGCCCTAGTTTTTACTATACATTGATATTTATTTTAACATAAAATAAGTATGTAAATTTTTATATAACTATTTTTATAAATTTATATATTTTTATATTTTCAAGAAAAAATAAGTATTCAATGAAAACTTGACGCCTGCAAAGCCTTGGCACCTGGGTGAAAATCACCCATTGAAACTGCTTTCCATGGGGCCTGTAAGTCATCATTTTAAAGAATATCTGAGTTTAAAAATTTGTTTATAAATTACTTACATTTTTAACTCATAAAAATATTTATATTTACTTTTGAAAAAGTATTGACATGTCTTATTTCTTTAAAATTTGAATCACTTTTAGTCTTATTAGTAACAAATTTTATGCCAATTGATGCATTAAATTATACCAATTGATGCATTAAATTACGCCAATAGATGCAATTAAAAAAATAACAAAAATAACATATTTTGCTTTAAAAGTGATGTTTGATACTTATTATAAGTTGTATTGTAAGTGCTGAAAAAAAATTATTTAGTTGACCCACCATTTTGACCATCAAAATACCACCAACTATATGCATTAATTATTTTACATGTAGTTATGTTGTTCTAAAAAAAATTGAAATTAATATTTGAATCCATCATGTAGAAAACAGTCTATGTACCAAATTTTAGTTACTTTATTCCATTTATTAAATATCGCTATGTTACCATGTTACAAAAAATACAGAGTCATCAAATAAAAAAATTGAAATCTAAATATATCTAGAACTGTAAGGAGTTATACTCAAACTTTCTGGTTTTCCTAATTTTTATAAACAACACAACACATAAAAATTAGAAATATCCAAAATAAGGAGTAACAATTTTTTGTTTTTTCTGCTGATTTGATATAAAATGACCTTTAACAATAAAGTGTTTTAACTAACAAACAAGTGTGTTAACAAGCAAGCAAGATATATAGTCTTTTATATTATATTTGATATATTTGTCTTTTACTTTTATACATAGACTTATTGACACATTGTATAACAAGTTTTATATAGAAAATAATTATTTCATTAAATTACTATGATAGCAACATCTCATCATAGCTATGATAGCAACATCATCTAATAAATAAACTAAACTTTATGCATTACTTGGAATTTATTTAAGAAATTGTTTATATTGATTTTGTTTACAGGCAAATTTGTTATTCTAAAGATGTTTATAAGCTTTAATTTAATAGCTTAATGTACTAATACTTTTATTACCATAATGTTCTTTTTAGAATAATTTTATTTTGTCATGCCATCCATCTTCTTTTGAAAGTAAACGATTGTTCAGATGTGGAGGACAAACTTATTCTCCATGACAAAATAGGTTGGTTCTGGAAACAGGAGAAATGCTTATGTTTTTAGATTTCAATATTCATATACACAATTTTAAATACTAAAAATTGTTATTACTGCGATTGTGGTTTTTTTAGAATCTTAAAATTGTTATTTACTTGGTATTTGATTTTGAAGTCTTTTATTTTATTTTGAGAAAATGTATATGTCTCATGTTATAAAGTTTTTTTCATTTGCTTTTTATAATGAGTTTAAATTCTAAGTAAACTGCTTATCTTAATACCATTTTCTTTTTAAAATTGAAATAAAAAGCATTCCTCTAAAACTGTATTTATTTTTTGAGTTTATTTAAGTTTTTTTTTTCATAGTTAAAAAAACAAAAAAATGTATATTATTTTAACTGATCTTTACTAATATCTTTTAAAATAAAGGTTTGGCTCTAATTTGGACCAAGCATTTGTTTACCCGTTTTGATTCCATGAAAAAGTTTACACAATTTAAAAGTGTATGGTTTTAAATATTCAAAAATTTTAATAATTAATCCATCGGTATCGCCTTTTCATATCCCCCGGCATTGGTATCAGCATCGGCCACAAATGTGCAATCGGTACATCGCTAATTTATATATTATATAGACCATTGTTAAAATGCAACATTTGTTTTATAAATGTGAATGATTTTTAATAAAAACTGGAAAAAATTGTACATTTTAATTTCACAATTTGTTAAAATTGTAAAATTTAATTTTATCATTTTTACAAAAATTGTAACTATAATACTATATAATACAATTTATAAATAATAATTATAAGTTAATAAACAATAATTATAAGTTATTTAAAAGTATTAGAAAATGTATGTAAAATATAAAGATTAAAATCTGTTGATAATTGTTGATAAGTTAAGCTGTAAAAAAAAACTAGGTTCCGTAATACTTAATTAGAGCATACGGGTCATTCCATATAAGATTGCCATAATTCAAAAATATTTGAACTGAATATTAGAAATAGATTTTTTTTAAAACTAAATTAACAGACACATTAGTGCATCTAAAAAAAATATCTTTACTTCGTCATTTATTTTTATGCATGTGTAGGAGATGTTTAAATTTGGTAGCCATTTTTAATACTTTATGATATAAAAAACATGGATTTCTTAACATGGAGTTGTGTTAAATATATTTTTTTTTTAATCTTTAATTCTCACAATAAACATTAGTGATTAAATAAGTTTGTTAATAAGTGATATTATTATTATCTCAATTATTAGTTGGTATGTTACTAAAAAGAAAAAAGGTGTTTTTCACCATCACAACCGCAACTATTATAACAAATTTAGTTTTTTATACAACCTAAATTTTTTTTTTTTTAATTAGAAAATATTTAGCAAAAGCATTTTAGTTAAAATGAATATATATGTAAAACAAAATTAATAATATTCTTGTCTGGAAAAAAGTAAAATGCAATTTCTTTTTTTGTCGTGACCACGACGTAACGGATGTTTTGATGCATCGGATGTTTAAATGCACAACGGATGTTTAAATGCATCGAAAAACCTTAATTAAAACACGTCTTATAAAGTGTAATTTAAACAATTGATATAACTGTGTATTTAAAGGTTATTAACTAATTTAAAACATAACTTATTTGACATATTCAAAGTAAAAATACAGGAAACATATAAATATTAAAACAATGCCCAAATCGCACAAACAACTTTGTAAAGATTATAGAGAAAGAAATTAATCAAGTCTTTCTTTTTAAACCGTGAAAATAAGGAGCTTGCTAAATTACAACAGCATCAACACAGAGATCTTTAAAAAGCTCAAGGTATCATTGATATTCTTTGTTCTTCTTCTAGTCAAATGGAAGAACCTGTCTATCATTCAAGCGCGTGCTGTGAACTGCATTAAATTGGCTTTACCAAAATCACCACAAAAAGCAGATTATGTCAATAAACAGTTAGCAATAGAAATAAACTTTACCACTTTTTACCAGATATATCAAACTCTTTACCAGATATATCAAGGTTTTAAAAGCGCATCCGTTTATCTTCTAGTGTATTCAATCATGTACTATAGTTTTGCAACCGCGAAGAAATATCTCGATGGACTCCAGGTATGAAAAATTTCAAAAACGTTAATTGTTACTTAAATTAAAGGAATGTTATGCCCGGTACGCAGGAGAATTTAGTAGCAAGATAAAATTTTCCAAATTTTGTGCACTTCGTCCCGCTCAATTATGCCTCTTGAAGCCTGCTGTTGTCTAATTCATGAAAATTTTATTAATATATGCAATAAGGCGGGTCATACTTTTTTTTTTTGTGTGGCTATAGCATAAAAAGTTGTTCTATTGGTCCAAAATTTAGGGACCATAAGATTTTTTAAATTTTAAGCTCAGTAAGTACTTGCAACTTGTAGTTGAAAATGTGGAAATAATGTGAAAACGTAAATCAATTTATAAAGGCATAGTTTATATTACATTCGCTGGTACATGAAATGAGATTAGATAAGTCTAAGTAACCATAAATTAATCATACATTACCTTAACTCAACCAAAAGTAATCCTAGCATATCGTAAATTTACCCTCATCAAACCCTGTATTACGGTAATATATGTGTTTAACATGTTCTGTTTTATATTTTAGATTGTTTAAAAAAAGTGGTAATTGATTCTTGCTACAACAGGGTTTATTTCAATCAGTTGTTTATAATCAATCTTTTCTAATTGTTATATGATATTGTTTGGACAAGTTGGTTTCCATTGTATTGAGTATTAATAAATGGCGTCCGTCAGCACAAGACTTGGGACTAAACACTCAGTTCTGGGGCAGCCTGCAGTTATAAAAAAAAATCAACTTCCTACATCTAGTGATGTTTACAGACTGTATGACTACTACTTAAAGCACAATAAATATGATTGTATGCAGAAGAGAGTGACAGCTGTAGCACATGAAGTTGTAAGTATCTACAACACTGCGAGTATCCCAGTAATTGACACAAAGAGTGTAGTCAATCGTATAAAGAAATTGATTGATAAAGTTAAGGGTCTTGCTAAATATCCCAGTTCTAAGAAGACATCCATCAACTACCAAGACTGTTTGAAATCATTACAAACTGTATTTGATATATGTACTTGTAAATGTGTTGACAGCGGTATACAAGAGAATTCACAATGTATTTGTCCACTGTCGCATAAAATACCTCCAACAGAATGGTCTTTCTGGTTGGACCAAAAAACTGAAAGGAAAATGTATATAGGTGCTATAGATATAAAAACTACAGGTATGTTGCAGAAGAAAGAAATGAGAGCAGTCAAACGTTTAAAATTTGAGCGCAATCAGAAAATAAAATATGAGACAAAAATAAATTATATCTACAACAACATGAGTGATGATGCTGATGATGATGGTGGTGAGGACGTAGAACTTCAACTAAACATGGGTGATGAAGTTCTTGATTATGAAATTTCCAGTGGTGAATCTGATGATGGTGTTGAAGCACCCAGAAACATGAAACAATATCCGGAGTTGTGCAAAGCTTTGGACAGATGCAAGATTAGTAACAGAGAAGCTTGTCTTGTAGTGAATGCAGTGTTAAAAGATATGAAGCTATTGTCGGCAGAAACTGCAATAGATCCTGCAAAACTTAGACGTCAGAGAGGTCTTTGGCGGCAGAAACAAGTTTCTAAGCATGCTGCCGAGATGCAAGAACTAATTTGTATTGGATTTGATGGGAAGAAAGACTTAACTTTTGTTGAGAAGTCTGGTATACGTAGAAGCATAAAGGAAGAACATTATGTTATTGTATCATTTCCAAACAATAACTACATTGATCATGTAATGCCAGAAACAGGTAAAACAGTTGACGTTGCAAATGAGATATTATCGATAATTGCAAATACAAATTCAGCAAGTACGCTACTAGCAGTTGTTTGTGACGGTACAGTAACCAATACAGGCAAACGAAATGGTGTGATTCGAAAATTAGAGAAAAGTGTTGCAAGACTACTGCAATGGCTTGTTTGCCTGTTGCATGCTAATGAACTACCATTTCGGAAATACATTTCTGCTATTGATGGAGGATGTACAAGAGGTCCTAGTAGTTCCAGTGGTGTAATTATGAGTGCGCTAGACTTTGACCCCAAGGATTTACCAATTTCAAAGTTTAAAGCTATGTTAGGAAAAGTGGTTGAGATTAATGATGAGGTTAAGAACAGTCTAAGTACAGATCAAATATATCTTCTTAGAGCATGCTTAGCAGTGCAGCAAGGTTATACAAATAGTGATGAAATTAGGTCTTTACAGAACGCAATGCCAGGAAATTTAAACCATGCTAGGTGGCTGACAAAAGCCAACAGAATTTTGAGATTGTATATGTCAAAAGAAGTCTGTTCCCCATCACTATACAAAATTGTACGCTTTATAGTAAATGTTTACGCTTCTTCATGGTTCAATATCAAGAGTCATCCTTCTTGCGCTGATGGTGCAAAGAACTTTTTTTACTTGCTGAAGCAGTGTCATGAGCTTGGAGCAGAAGATTGGAAAATATTAGAGCCTGTGTTGCAGAACAACAACTACTTTGCCCACTCCGAAAACATTCTTCTTTCTGGTGTTTGTGACAATGATGATTCTGTGCAACATTTCTGTTGTGAAAAAATAATTAATTTGAGAAGTACTTCGTGTAGTTCTTCTGTGCGTGTTTTTGATAAGTCAAGTATCAAGCTAAACGCCAATGCTTTGACTTACGTTGATATGATTGACTGGGCTACAGCTAACCTCACACCACCACCGTTGCTAGCAGCTATTAAAAGTGAAAAACTTCAACACTGTCAGTTTGATTTCATTTTTGGTATACCCTGTCACTCTCAGGCAGTTGAGCGTGCTATCCAAGATATCTCTGCAGCAAGCTCAACCGTTTTTGGGCATGAATCGCGACATGGAATGATTTTACAGTGTACTGCATCAAGAACAGAACTACCTAGTGTTAGCTGTAAATCAGACTTTTTGTAAATTACGTTTGATTATATTGTTTCATTGAACTAATAATATCTAGAACTTCACCATTTAAGTGAATTTTATGTTTCAACGTCGATAACACCCCCTTTTCGTTGACAGGGCCGCAATTAAGGGGGTGCATCTTTTTTTTTAACTTTTTTTTATAGTAAGCAAAAAATGCTTATAAAACCACCAAAAAAATACTTTTTTGCACTAGCCATGGATATGGCCTCTGTATCATATTAAGTGCTTGATGAATTTCTTATATTTTTAGCTATAAGCCATTAAAGGGTAAATCTTTGCGGTAAAGTTGCAAGTACAAGACACCTGTTGTTTTAAATGTTTTTGGCCTTTTTACAATAAGTAGCACCTAGAGCAACTTTTTAGACCATAGCCAGGTTAGCAACTCTAACAAAAAAAAGTATGACCCGCCCTAATATGCAACGCTTTATTATTAAAATTTTCATGAATTAAAATGACCAAAACAAAGAATGTATCAAAGTCAGTTACATAAATTGGTACAAAGATAAGGTTACAAATCGTCTACAGCAGGGATTGATCAAACAGTCTTTGTATGCAACACATTCAAAGTTTTTAAAAATGCTACCTCAATTTCAGATTCACCATTTAATTAAACGTCACCAAGCGTCTGTTTACTGCCACCAAATAGATAATATTTTGGGTGGTGAATTATTAATACACTTTGATTTTAGCCAAAACTATTGCTCTACTCATCAAGAACAAGTTCAAAGTGCTTATTGGAGTCAATCTCAAATAACAACCTTCACTGTTGCTGTCTATGGTAAAGATTTGAAAGATATGGTTGCTTATTTAACAGATAGAAATGATCACAGCAAAACATGTGTCAGTGTTTTCCTTGAATTAACTTTAAAATTCCTGAAGTATTGACAAATGACATTTAATATTTCAATTGGAATTTTTTGCTACAGCCCACGGAAAAGGAGCCATTGATAGGGTAGGAGTATCTTTAAAAAGAATAGCATGGCAAAAGACAATTTATTATTCAAAATGCGTTTTATGAAGCTATATGCAAATATTCGACGGTAAATTTAATATATTTGACTGAAATCGATCAACATTATAGTCAGCTAAGCAATACTTTACTGCGAGCAGAAAAGGTTAAAGATATACGACTTTACCATTACTGGAAAGTTAAGAATGAAATTTTTAGCATGAAAAAAATATCACCACTATTAGACGAATAACAAAGCAAACAAAAAATCATTATTTAGTATATCGATTTGTTTAGTTTATTTAAATATGTCTTTAATATTGCAATTTAATAAAGTGATTTGTTACGATTTTTTATTAAAAACTTGTTGATGTTATATTTTTCTAAGGGTAACTATAAACAATGTTTAAATTGTTTATACATTTTAAAAACTTTGGCAATACTAAAATATGCCTTAAAAATACCTAAAATGTAATGTTATCTGATAGTACAATATTTTGTCACTACTGGGATGTCACCACCGCGACTTTTTGCTAGCTACCATTTTATGTAAAACATGAACAAAAAATAAATAAAAAAATTGTATTATAGTTAATATAACATCCTATAAAAAATAATTAGAAAGATTAAATTTTTAATTTGTTGAAAGTTTTCTTCAAAAAAACAAAATTACTTAAACAAGTTATGTTTCTGTTTTTGTAGCTGTCAAGACCGCAACTGATTTTATTTTGACATAGCGATGCAACTATAGCATAAAATTTACTGAAAATTTTTCAGTAGTAGTGACCAAATGTACACATTTCCAAAAAAAAGGTTTATTAGGTTCCTTGCTTATATTTTCACCTTTTGTAGTAGAAATGTCATGACCATGACTATATGGAATGACCCATACTTATAATTATTTATACTTATAACCATAATTACTTAGATCAGGGTAGGAAATGCAAATTTTGACAAAAATAAAAAAAATCAAAATTCGGAATTCAAAATTAAATTTTTTTAGCTCTATAAAAATAATAAAAATAATTTATTTGAGATAATTCATTGTTATTTATTGCATAAAAAATATTTTCTTTAAAAATAAAAATGGAACATAAAAATATACCAAATTCAAATAGTACAGAAACATTCTAATATGTATATCATGTCTCCGAGTCTCGTTCAAACTTTTGTACAAAAGTTACCAGCAATTGAGAAGGCTCATTCAGACGGATCAATGGCGGAGTCAAAATCAAATATGAGTAGACGGACTCTAATCTTTTGCCACGAACGGCATTCTTTTCAAAGAATTTCATTTCAAATTTAATTTTTAAAATAAAGCTATTTATTATTTGTTGAGTTGAGTTGACCGTTATGTTGGACGATAAATTTAGTTAAATTTTGTTCTCCAACTTTTGCATTAATGTTAAGGACTTTGTTTGTTCTTCCAACATCACTTCTATCACATTGTCAGCTTCTGACTGCTCGCCTGAAGAAGTCTCCATGTTAGTGTTAAATATCAATCTTTGTGCAAAGTTTTCAATAACTTTGGCTATTGTTTTTTTCAATGGTCTAGTGAAAGATGCGTGAATCTCACTTTTTCAGCCATTGTGTAAATACTGAAGAGTTCCAGACACATAAGTTCATCTTTGGCTTATTCATTCTTCTAATTTCTTCTTAAATTTTAATGAAAGCTCATCAGATCCGAAATTCTCAAGCATAAAAGAAAATGCCGCATCAGCAGATTTGCATCTTCTTAACAAAGGGCTTCAACAGTAAGCTTTACTGGGAGAAGTGCAGAGATAATGCTTTATTTTTAACATTGCATCTGATATCTAGAATAACGATATCAGATGCAATGACAATCAATGCTTTTTAGCTTGTTAAACCTTTCAAGCATTTCGACTAAGCTATTCCATCTAATTCTAGTGTCCATAATAAGTTTCAATTGTTTTCCAAATTCTTGCTTCACGTAAACTTGTATACTTGAAGAATATCATTTGATGTTGTCAAAAAACCAAATTTCTTTACAATCGAACGAACTTTTTTGATGAGAAAACTAAATCCAAATTCTTCAGTCTCAACTTCTCAAAAGTCTCAAGCCAACATTTTCATCTTCAATGTATTCCTCATCCGATTTATCGAAGTTACATACCTGATCTTCTACACTAACATTTTCTGTATATGTGTGAGCCACCAATTCAGTTGTATTCGAATTATTATACAGAACATCAATTACAGCTAAATGTATTGCATGTGCGAAGCACAACTGCTGATTACATGGTAAAAGCCACCCAACTTTTTGCATCAAGGCTGCCCCATCAGTTGTTATAGACGTAATATCTTTATCGATATTTAGATTGTTGTCTTGCAATGTGGTTTTCAGAGCCATAATGCATTTCTCTGCAGAGAAGCGTCCTTCAACAGGTACTAAACCTAAATTCCAAAACTGTTTCTTTCCATGAACATTTACATTAAAATAACATCGGTTTCTTGAAGATGTTCATTCATCTAGAGTTAAGCAAAACCTTGTTCAATCTTCTTTTAAATTTATAAAATCCTGTATCATTTTAGCCCACATTTTTTGTGCGTATTCTAAATCCATTTTGCAAATCGAGTTAGGTGATTTCGGTAATACATAATCTCAAGCGCCTCTAGCCAAAAACAAATTTCTCAAATCGATAGACATACAGAAAACTTTGAATGGCATATTATCTAAGGCATGCATTCGTGATATGATTGCAGAAAGTGATTCTTCTTTTTTGTTGAATAAATAGTTTGCAATCATCATTTTTGATGCACTGCTTTCTGGACCTTCATCTTGCACGACATCCCATTTAAATACATTAATAATGTGTATTGTTCTTAAATGCGTGTGCTGAGGTGTTGTTGTTGAACCAGCTTTTTTTATTATTTCATAACATATTTTACATTTTGCTGTTAGTTTTTATGATCCTCTTAAAAAATGAATCCAAACAGAACTTTTATTTTTACATTGCTTTGTGTATTCCGAATAACTTTCCTTTGAAGAGATTTTAGGATGTACTGTCAATAATAATTTAACTTGTTAAACAAAACAAAATTAAAATTAAATAGTTATCAAATGTTGTTAAATTAAAATTGCTATTATTCCTTCTATTATTTGCGTACCTATTTAAAAAATATTGATCCAAATAATTCAATACACACCGCACTCCAATAAGCAAATCTCAACACTGTTGAAAATCTTAAAATATAAAACACGAACACGAGGTTATACCAAATATAAAAATTATTACATGTGGATATGAAATAAAGACGTGAAATCGTTAACTGCAATATATGAATATTTTCTCTATGTCTACTTGTATTATGCAGGATAAATGTAATTTACAATGGTTTTCTTTATTTCTTCTTATAGAATTGTAGAATATTTACAGAAACATAAACACAATTTAAAATTTGGAGAGAGCATGAAAAAATAAATTTCAATTTCGCAATTCGCTAGAAAAATTTTTGGAATTCGAAACTATATTATGAAAACGAGTTCCGAAATTCTCTGATTTCGTGATGCAATCCTTATATCAGAATGTTTTTGAGGACATTTTTTATGAATGTATCATAAGTTCTAGCAACCAGTATCTAAAAAGCTTAACAAATAGTTTAAGGAACAAGTAAGAACTTTATTAAACTCTCCCATTTTTACAGCTTAAAAACTAGATGTTTACAAAGGTTTACAAACCTAAGATAATTTCTGTTTAATGAGCAAATTATAAAAGTTTCATAATTTATAAAATAAAAATTAAAAGTTACATATCTAAGTTAAGAGTTACATAACTATCTACTTACCTATTTAAGTTAAGGGTTACCTAACTATCTACTTACCTACCTAAGTTAGGAGTTACTTAATTATGTTTGGAATTACCTAACTAGTTATTAACCTACCTAAGTTAAAAGTTACCTACTTGAGCTACAGACATAAATGGTCTTATGTCAAGTTCTTCAGGAAAAACAACATTCTTTGATATCTTTCCACCAAACATATTTGTAAAATCAAATCTAAAATAAACTCTAACTTGTTTTATTATCAGTAAAAATGAAACTTTTATAATTTTATTTTTTTATATAACAATATAAATATATATATATATATATATATATATATATATATATATATATATATATATATATATATATATATATATATATATATATATATAACAATATAAGTACTAAACTTAAATTATACTAAAAATAAAATAAAACCTTTTTAATTGTAATGTGAGAACATTTGGTTCTTTATAAATGCTGTTACGCTTTTGAGCAACAGTTTTCATTCTGCATCTTTAAAAAAAATCAACAAAATTTATAATTGTAGCTACAGATTTTTACTTGTTGAAAATTGCACAACAAAAAATTATTTTAATATATATTTATGGACTACAGTTTGATATGAATAAAAATTCATTTTGCTTAAATTCACTTTCAAATGAAAATTTTATTTAAAGTTTTAATAGCAGAAAACTTAAGTTTTTATGCACTGGTTAGTGCAAACATAAAAACTTAAATAATTTTTAAGTTTTTGTTGAACTGCTCTTAAGGTTTTTAAGTTTTTGTTGTTCTTAAGGTATTTTAAATCATCCATAGTCATGCAACTCTAAGTTTAAGAACTTACTGATTTTGCATCACTAAAAAATATCAATAAGTTATGATTATTCCGAGAATTTCAGTATCTATGTTTGATTGGTTCCAAAGATATAAATAATTTAACTTTGCTTTAAATCAACAAAAAATTAATTAATGGTTTTTGTTTCTGCTGTATGTTACAATTTTTTGGGTAAAGGAATCCAAAAAAAACAACTGCAAACATTTTAAAATAGACACAAAAGATAAATTTTAAACATTTATCATAAATTCACTAGGGTGAGTCAAGATATAACTTGATTTTTACAGAACAACATATTTTCATAGTGAACAATTAAACTTAAAATTTATGTTAAAATAAATATAAACAAAAATAATTGCAACATTTTGGTAGGAAAAAGTATTGATTAAAAAAATATTGTTTTACAAATAAAGAAAATTGTCTATTGTTGGTTTTTATAAGTAGATGATAAACACATGAGTAGAAACCAGAACATTTATATTCTTAAAAATAAAACATTTCCAAGAATACCACTGTTACTGATTTAACAAAAATCTTTTAAAATGAAATTTGTAATAGCTTCAAATAGTCTGATTACTAAGTAATAACTTTCACACAACATCGTTTTTAGGTATAATAAAATGGAATCGCAAAAGATTTGTGAAGCTATATTTTCTTTGAGGACTGTCTTACCTGAGAAATAGACAAATCATTATCATCATAAGTTCTAAAATATTTATGTTAAAGAATGTTATCTAAATAAAATTTTATTATTTACATTAAAATGTCATTAAAGAAACTTAAAAATGTGTGCAACCTTCGGCAAGAGTTAATGATTACACAAGCAATAAAAAGCCTGTTTAAAACAGACTTAGCAGGCTGTTAGTTATTTGTGCTGGCTATCTGCATTTGCATAAATTTATTTCAGGAAATAAAACAGATATTCTACATAAGTTGCTCTGTTTTTTAAGTGATGATATTAATCATCAACATCTTTTGTGTACAAGTTTTTGTACACAGTAATAGTACTTTTAAAGAATACTTAGTGGTTTCAATAAAATTTATTGGTTCTCACATGGAAGTTCTGTTTATTAAAACCTATATTATTATAAAACCTATAATTTTCACATGAAAGATTGGTACTATTGGCAATTTTCTTGGTTGCAAATAGCAACCAAGAAAATTCCCTAGTAGTAGTATAGGTAGTACCACTAAGAGGACAACAGCAAGGTTACAAAGACCATTGGAAAACCAAATATTAATAATAGCTACCAGACTTGGGTTTTGTATCCATTTTGTATATGATGTGTAAACACAATCATATTTATAAAATTAAAGAGGCAATAGCAACACTCAGTTGACAATACCTAAAGGATATGGGCAAATGGTTCCAGAGACCAGAAATTACCACTATTAGAAAATATTTCAAATTTTGAAACTAGTTTTAAAAAAACAGGTGAGTATTAATTTGCATAAAAGATATATACTAAATCAATAATATTAGTTGCAGTTAGATATATACTATAAAAGCAGCATCTGATGTTTACATGAAATTATTTGTTGAAAATTTTTTAATATAAAAATGGACATTTTGAAAATTATGGAAAAGATAAAACAATTTTTTACAACTGGATTCATGCTTTATAGAGAGTACCATTATTAGGACAATGAAAGAGAACATTATTATCAGAACAAATTGATTTGATTTTGCCTCCAAAAATGTTAATAATTCAAAATATTTTGTTTAAAATACCTTTCACAGTAGTATTTATTATCTCCTTCCAGCCGGTCAGCACAAACAGATCGCTGCAATGCTTGAATAACAGTGGAACAATCCTAAAAGTTATTTTTATTTGCAAAAATGTAAAATGTTTATAATGTCAGATTTTTTTATGATAAAGAGAACTGGAAATTTTTTTAAATTATTTAACAACATTTTAGTTAAAAAATTATTTAATAATAATGGTTTATTAAAAAATTTATATCAAACAAACAATTAGAATTATATTACACACAGGGTTTGAAGAATATTCTAAGTTACTAAAAATTATCCCAAAACACCTTATTGTATATCAAAGTTTGAAGGATATAGTATTGATTTGAATCGTACCACATTTAATCAATTGCACGTGGGATATGTACTACTATATTTTCTGAAAAATGGTGCTTGAGCGCAGGACACATGCAAGTACGATTTCTGAAGGCTTTGAGCATTTCGTTTTACTTAAGGTTTGTTTTTTCTGTATGTATTTCATCTGTATTTTAGAGTTAAAAAAAAAATTATTTAAATTTTAAAATAACCTTTTTTATTGATAATTGAAAAGCCGTTGCGAAATGTACCCGTAAGGAATGGGATAGGATTTTAACAATTTCACACAAAAAATATCACAGACATGCCTAATAATATTAAAGAAACTTAAAAGTACTATAAAAATACTTTTAAATTTATTATTTACATATTTTTATATTTTTTATTTACATATTTTTATACTTTTTATTTACATATTTTTATATTTTTGATTTATATTTATTTATATTTTTCATTATGAAGAACTTTAAAAGTAAGTTAGATGTTTTTCTTATCAAAATTTACAAAGTATCAAATAAATAGTACTTACATATTAATTACTAATAATCAAGTTTTTAAAATTTTTAACGAGTTAAGTTATTTTAATGACTATATGTTTTTAATAAGAAGACTTTTATATATTAAGTTAAAAGTATTTGTTGTTAATATGAAGACTTTCATATATTAAGTTAGAAGTATTTGTTGTTGCAGAAAAAGAATTTACCCCAAGCTTCCCAAGGTTTGAAATAATGTCTCTTTCGGTCTAACTCAATTAAATTGACTTAAAGATGGATTGTTAACAACAAAATTTTTCAATAACAATAGATTTTTCAAAGTCTTGTTTTGAAATTGTAATAACATTTTAGAACTTTGTGATTCTTCAAATAAGCTACATTGCTTTTATATTATCTTTATTGCTTTTATATGTGTCTCAATATTACCAAATGGTTTCATGGTTGCAATTAAACTTTTCTGCTGCTCTGAGTAAAAAATGCTTTTAGAACATAAGCTCTCTTTAAAATGTTAACAATGTTTTATCACCTTTTTTTTAATTTTAAGTGTTTTCCTGATTCTCAGAATATAAACAGTTGATGCGAAGCAATATTTAGTCAAGAAGTAATTTGCTTCAAACATTTTTTATTCAAATGAAGAATTCTGAGATTAGATTTCTGTTGCTTTTTTTTAAATGAGATTAAATTCCAATAAAAATTGATTATAGACTTCATTATACTCAAAAAAAAGTGTAATGAAGTGCTAATTATTGTACTATTTATAAATATATATTGTATATATATATATATATATATATATATATATATATATATATATATATATATATATATATATATATATATATATATATATATATATATATATATATATATATATATATATATATATATATATATATATACATAAATATATATATATATATTATATATATATATATTATATATATATATATATTATATATATATATATATATATATATATATATATATTATATATACATATTATATATACATATATATATATATTATATATACATATATATTATATACATATATGTTATATAAATATATACATATTATATATATATATATTATATATATATATATTATATATATATATATATTATATATATATATATATATATATATATATTTATATATATATATATATATATATATATATATATTTATATATATATATATATTATATATATATATATATATATATATATATACATATATATATTATATATACATATATATATATATATATATATATATATATATATACATATATATATATATATTATATATACATATACATTATATATATATATTATATAAATATATACATATTATATATATATATATATATATTATATATTATATATATATATATATTATATATATATATATTATATATATATATATATATATATATATATATATATATATATATATATATATATATATATATATATATATATATTATGTTAATATTTCCAGTAAGAGTGCTTATATTCAATACAGTGTGCTATATAATTCGCAGAGGAAATAATATGAATAATACATATAATAGAGCAAAGAATATGGTCTTAATACTACCGATTTATATAGAGATGATGGTCTTCGCTGCTTCTATAAATCAGTGGTCCTCAATTGGAAAAAACAAAGAAAAATCTAATAGAAATTTTTAAAGACAACTTTAATCTTGACCATCAGACCAAACTTAAAAACTGTCAATTTTCTTGATATCACATTTAAACTTTCTGATTTTACATGAAAAAAAAAAATTTTTTTAATGTAAATTCACCTCCCCAAAGCCAAGAAGGCCACTACAGACAAGGAGGCTACTTATGTTAATAAGTCGAAGAATTAAAAAGTTGAGTAAGGGTTGTAATCACAATAAATTAGCCTCCTCAACCATAGCAACCTGCTTGGCCTTGGGGAGGTGAATAATTAAAAAAGTTAATTAATAAATTTTTATTTGACAAATTATTATAAACTAGCTGACCGGACCCGTAAAAATACAGGTCTTTGTAAGTCTATTTCACACTGACCATTTCTATACTTTTTCCTTATATATATATCCTAGCTTTCTGAACCCATAAATAAGGGTCTTTACCAAACCTACTATTTCTATACTTATCTATTCCACAGCGATCGTTTCAATACCTTTTCCAAATTTACTTCAATCTTTTTTAGTAAAATAAATTTTTTTGAAAAATTGCTTTATGAAAAAGAAAATGTGCACCTTTTCTGTATACATAGAGCTTATAAGAGGTTTATAATTAGGTTTGTTTTTTTCCTAAACGCACATCATTGATAGCTCAGTGGTTTAGTGCAATGTCATTGGTGTCATTTTGGATGGTTTAAGACCTCCCGTTAGCGCAATAAATTTTGAAATTTTTTCAATCTTTCAATTTTTTTTAAATCATTTTGTTTGTTATAGTATATAATATAGTATATATCTTTACATGTGTTATGTATATAATATTTATAAAACTTTAAAAGTGTTTTATTTTGTATTTTAAAAAAATCGAAAAAGATTTGCCAATGATAGAATTCGAATTTTTCTGTTCAGAAGCTCTACAAGCTAACCATTCTGCTACCCTGGCATATTGATTGTTGAAAATTTAAAAAAATAAAGTCCTTTATTTATAATAAAAAAATTTTTATAATAAATAAAAGACTTTATAAAAAGAAAATAAATGTTATAGATCAAAGTTAACGAGATGTTGCCGCAATGCAATTTTCAAGTGAAAGTAAAACTGTAAAACTTAATATATGTTTTAATGATTGTATGTTTTAAAAATTTGAAATTTACGCAAGTTAGATACTTGCATGCACTTTCGTTCACATTTTCTTATAAAAAAAAAAGTGCTGCGACTCTCTCTTGCCGCTACATCAGTTGCAATGGTTGCCAAGAGTTTAGTGTCAAACACACTCAAAAGGGCACTACTACTACTATTATTATTACTACTACTACTACTACTACTACTACTACTACTACTACTACTACTACGACTACTACTACTACTTACTACTACTACTACTACTACTACTACTACTACTACTACTACTACTACTACTACTACTACTACTACTACTACTATTACTACTACTACTAACAACAGTTATTAAGTTATTATTATTAAGTTTGACAATAATATTTAAGATATAATCTTTAGATGTAAAATTGTAAGAATGATAAATTCATGAAGAAAGATAGTAGGAACTAATAATGAGTCATTCCTTAGGTTTAAAAAACCTAGTCTTAAACCTGACTGAACAAGAAATAATTTCTGAATATAGAATAAATTTCTGGAAACAGCTTAACTTTATTTATAGTTGCTAATAATATTTCAAATTTTAAGAATTTAAAAAAGTGTTGAAAAAATGTCACCTTAACATCCAAGTTTATATCCATCATAGTTTCAAATGTGTTTGAATCAAAGTTGCACTTTAAGCATTTAACTGAAAATATTGTAAATATACAAATTAGCATCTCTAACTAACTACAATAAAGAATAAAAACTAAAAAATGATAGCCTAAGATTTGGATTAAAAAAATAACTTTGTTAATAAAATATGAAAAAAAAAGATCTTATTCAAATATTCAGATAATAATAACTAATAACTAAAAACAATAAATACTAATCTATAATATGTCAATAATAAGCTATTAAGTAACAACATTTAAAAGAACCAATCAATAATAACCTATCAAGTAACAACATTTAATAGTACCAAATCAATAATGACCTATTAAATAACATTTAAAAAAACCAATCAATAATAACCTATTAAGTAACAACATTTTAAGGAACCAATAAGTAATACATGGGCCACGATAAAGGCGGGAGATGGTAGGGATAAGGGGTGGCTGAGGGAGCCATGGCCCCCCAGAATTTGGCAAAGTAATGTTGATTTTTTTGCTGATAAAAAAATTAAAAACTATTATATAAATAAAAATACTTTTATCTACTTTTAGCAAAATATATAAAAATAAATCGACTGTATTAATTAGTTTTAGTGGTAACTATGCAAGTAAAACAATTTGTAATTTTATGCCATGAAAAAAGCCTTCGGTTAAAAAAATCGTTACTTACTTGAATTGCCAGCGGTGGTCAGTTATTTTACCTATAATATATTTTTTTAATTAATTAATATTTTATATTATAATTTGTTTAATTTAAATACTTCAACTGAGCAAGAGTAAAGTGTCGAAGCATTGACTGACGATAAAGCTTAGCTGATAACTACAATTTACAAAATGAAAAATTACGCTAGTTTTTAACTTCGTGCAAATGAGTTTCGAATTCAAAGGATTATATTATTTGAAGCTAATTTTCTGTATAAAAAATATTTTAATTAACATTTGATTTAAACATGGACATATAAGATTATATCTCTTATACGCTCATGATCTAAATAAAATAAGTTTCTCTTATATAGATAAATTATCTAAATAAAGTTTTTATCAAATACTTTATTACTATTCAACAATCCGAACAAGATGAGTAAATTATGAAGATGAGTAAGAAAAATGCATATTTTAATTAAAACAAAAACTTGCTTGGAAACATTAGTGAGAACATCGAGAACAAGACTTTGAATCATTCAAAAAGCTGAAGAAACTTTCCACAACAAGATGTACCGTTCGGGCAGAATGTATTAAGAGAGTCATCAATAACTATGAATCGCTCTTGCAACTTTGTAATGAATGTAAGAAAGAAAAACTTGACCAAGAGACAAAAGCAATAACTGTTGGTTGCAAGAGTCAGATGGAATCCTTTTGCTTCTTTTTTGTATCAATCTCTCCTATAAGCTTTACCACCATGACTGATAACATGTCAAAATCTCTTCAGTTAACAAAGATGTCAACAAACAGTGGAAAAAAATCTGCATATTTAATGATTAATACAATAAAAAGAAGGAGAAATGATGACGACTTCATTTGTTTTATGCAATGGTTAAGAAAGCAGCAAATTCAATCAGATCAATTAAAAAATCTACCTTGCGGAGAAAACGAAAAAAGTCGAATTATTATCTTTTTCAATACGTTATTGATTGTGAAGAACAATCAAGCAATGCCTATTACCCAGAAACAGCTGATGATTTTTTTAAGCCAATTTATTTTGAAGCTCTTAACACAATTATTATTAATGCAATAGAAAATTGATTTGTAAAATAAATTTTTGAAAAACAATGACTCAAAAAAGATATGACTTTTTGTCAGTGCTAAATACACACGTTGATATTGTCAATAGTATATCTTTAATAGAAGTAGCCGAGCAATTTACTGCTCCACAGGATAAATGCAGGAATAAGTTTGGAACATATACTATAAAAAATCTCAATTAGATTTTTTATCAGATTTTTCAATTTTTTTAGTATTTGAAGATAATCTCCAAACAAAATTTTTATTTTCAAAATTGGGGCGACAAAAGTTTTTTTGAAACCACAAAAACATTTGAATTCAAGATAAACATTTCACTTTGCACCCAACCCCTCCCCCCCCCTCCCTTCATTTTTATTGCATGCCGTGGCCCATGTAATAACCTATCAAGTAACAACATTTAAAAGAATCAGTCAATAATAATCTATCAAGAAACAACATTTAAAAGAATCAATCAATTGTCAAGTAAAAGATTTAAATATTTTTTTTAACTTTATTTTAAAGAAATTTGTTTAAAATCATGATATATAAGAGACCACCAGGTTTTATGTTGTGTCACTCAAACAAAATTGTTTTTGTTTAAGAGGATTTGTTTTATAAAAATAGAATCTAGCGTTTTTAAAATCTGAAAAAAGTGCTAAGGATCACAAATCGGACAAAAAGGTAAATTGAGGGGCTAGATGTCCATTTGACCATTTTAGACGCCCATTACAAAAAATATATACATTTATTAAGAATATTTGTCTTATAAAAATAGAATATAAAGTTTTTAAATTATAAAAATTGGAACAAAGTGTTAAGGATCACAAAGGGCATAAAAAAATAAAATTGAGGGGCTCTACACCTCTACATTGAAGCATTTTAGACGCCAATTGTAAGAAAAAATTGTTAACTTATGGTATTTGTCTTATACAAATTGACACAAGTGTTTTAAAATCGAAACAAAGAACTAAGACTCACAAATAAAGCAAAAAAGTAAAATTGATGGGGCCCAAAGTCCATTTAAACATTTTAGATGCCTGTTACAAATAAAGACTTTAAGCAATTGAAAAAACTAAAACAAAATCTATATTTACAATACTAATATATATTTTACACAATCCAAACATACATTTATTTATTTTTCTGCCCTTTAGAGAGCAACATGTCAAAGTTAAAGATAAATTAAAGTCTTCTTTCATTGAAATTTACTACAGAGGATAATAGTTGTTCTCCATGTTGAGCATGGTCTTCTGCACGTTTATTTCTACTCCAGGTATATTTAAATTTAGAATAAATAGCTTCTCCACACTGTTCAGCAAACTTAGTTAGGCCACAGTTATGATGTTTGACAAAGGACTGAACATGACACAGCAAAATGTGAAACCTCCAGCTTAATGAACATTTTTTTCCTAGAGATTGTGCAAGCTCTTGGGTAGAAAGAAAAGAATTTTTAAACACGGCAAATGCCATTTTATACTCTGTAGAAAGAATTTGACCAAAACAGAAATCTTTTACTACTTTAAAGACTTTCAAACACTGAATTATAGGTTTTTTAGGATCTTGTTAGAATTATTTCCGTCCCAACCTCTACCTTGATACCCTCTCTGAAGAACACTTTTAGTTTTCAGCCAGTCATCAAATTCAGGCCAAATGTCCATAAATATCTCTAAATAGAGAATCCTTGGATCTATCACATTCATATATTGTTGCATGTTAGATTTTTTAGATTTATTTTTGACACTGTATTTTTCATACCAAAAATCAAGACATCTAAGAGTTTTTAATTTCCACATTCTCCATTTTTCAACCTTCACACTACAGGCATGATCTTTTTTCTCCATGACCTGATAGACCAAACACAGCATTGGCACATTTTAAATCAAATGCTACAAAAAAATTGACATCTTGTAACTTGAGCTTTTCTAATATAATTCTTAAGTTATGATTCAATTCAAGAACATCTTCAACAATAGCAAGAATTTGACAACGTTGAAAACCACTAATCATGTACATTACAGAAGACTCCACTATCCATAGAAATTCGTACAAATGCAAAATGAAAGTCTAAACCACATTGATTTATCAAATCAAATTCCCAACTAATTGTCTAGGAAATCTATCTGTAAAGATGTATAAATAGATAAGTGTCATTATTTTGTCACATTCATATATTGTCATTATATTGCATATAAAAATTACTAAGAAAACTTTAAGATTAATGAAAAACACAAAATGTAAATTTATATTAGAAATTTTTATACTTCATTTTATTTATATTTTATTTTATTAGAAACTCTAACATCATAAAAAAGCAATTTTTTGATTAATATATTACTAGATATCTATAAATAATATATAAATATGAATATATCTTAAATCTCCTTTTCTACATGATAAAAATGTGATATGGATTGCGAAAGATCATTTAATTTGCCAAAAATTGTTAGTTTCTACAAGTCTTACTCCCTATTCTTTTCCGAAGAAAAGAAATTAACTGTTTGGTCTTTTTATTAGAAAGTTCTAATACGATTTGAAGTTCCTTTGTTTTACTGATCTTCTATTTACTTTGTTAGAAGGACATCCAACGGTTTCATCTAACGGGTTTCCATCAGTTGATAAAGAAAATGTTGCCCCTGTTAAAATGCAGTTTGCATTTATTTTATTTTGTATTATACTTGTTCAGCTTGAATGCTCCCTAGACTTGTGGAAAGAAAAATCAAGTTTTTTACAGCAGTTGAAGAACAACAGTCGTGGGCATGTCCTGCTGATAAGATTTAGTAGTATTGCGCACTTTGGCAGAAAAAGCTTTGGCAGAAAAAGATATAGATGGTTTAGTTTCATTAAATTTGAGCATTTCATTTGAATTTCAGGTCAACATTTTCCATTCAACCTTTAAAAGTGAAATACAAAATTATATAAAAATAAGTGCTTCATTACAATTCGATATAAATAGTTAAGGTATATCTTTTTTATTAATAAGGTTAAAAATAAAAACTGTTTTTTTCTAACTTAGTATCATTAAAGCGTATTTTTTTAAGACTATTGATTTCTATATAGATGGTATCTATATCTAAAGAAATTAATATTATTAATTAAAAAACTTAAAAGCTTAAAAAAACTTGACAGAAATAATGAGTTTAAAAAATAGTTTTACATTATACCTTTGACACTTTCTCTCCCCACGAGCCTCTGGGTGTATTACCAGACTTGATCATGTGAAGATTTCTTTTACAACTGGAACAAAACTACAGTTGGGTAATTGCTAATTTCCAGGGAATAACCTGGATATATATACAGCTTCATCAAATCTTCTATTGTTGAATTTACAGGAGATAAAGACATAGGCCTTGCTCCAAAAAATTCCCAGCAACAGCAACAAGTTGCATTTCGCTGAAAAAAAGCTGTTGTAATGCTAACACCAGCCATTTAAATTTATTGAAATCAATGGAATTATATCCCAAAAAAATTAAATTACGAAAGTTGCAAAAAAGATATTCAAAAAGATGTTATATTAAAATATTATTTGTTATTATAAAATATTTCATCATTTTAATATTTAAATTTTTAGTTTTAAATGTAAAATAGAGAACTTTCCATTAATTTTCAAGCTTTTGTTTCTATATAATTTTTAATCAGAATAAAATTCACTATCTAGGTACGTGCGTATCTGGCTTTTTACGGCACCGATTTCAAAGTCAAAAACTGTGACCTTTTTTTTCACATCGTGCTCGAAGTCGGTGTGGTAAAGATGTATTTATTTGTCTTTTTTTTTAGAATTTTATATCAGCTTAGACTTTATTAAAAAAGTAGAATGTTTTATCTTGAATAAATTATGGTTTTTTTTTACGTGTAATAAATTTTTCAGTTTTTTTATTGCTATTTAAAATTTCGTTCCTGTTCTGGCACTGCATTGATATTGAAGGCATGTTGGTACATATTTGAAATTTTCCACTCAACTGTATAGATCTATTTCCTATGTGCCTGCCAAATTTCATTAAAAAATATTCATGACCAAATACCGTATTTTTTGACCCAGTGGAGGTACCATTTCACCTCTTTTAGTGTTACTGTTACTGTTACACTTTATAAAACTGTTTCTGCTATTGTTACTGTTACTTTTTGTTATAAATTCTGTTTGTTTTTTTACAGTTACCAGTGATTTTCATTCGGTTTTAAAATTTCGTTTCTGTTCCGGAGGTGCATTAATATTGAAGGCAGTTGGTACATATTTAAAATTTTTCAGGCAACTGTATAGATCTATTTTCTATGTGCCTGCCAAATTTCATCAAAAAATATTCATGACCACATACCCTATTGTTCTGCGCAGTGGAGGTATGTATTTCCACTTCCGTTACATAGTGTTAGGGGAGGGGCGGTTTTTGACAGTGGAGAATTCAGTATTTTTGATTTTGTATTCATTATAATGATATATTTTATTAGAACTGTTACACAAACTTTTTTTTTAATAGCCTTTTTTTATAATTGTTAAATGATTTACACAAAAACTAACAAGTATAATTAAGGTGGTTTTATATATATATATATGTTAAAATGCAGTTTATCTTAAACTGCATTTTAAACTTAAACGAAAAACTGATTTCTTTGGTAATGATATTGAAGATGTAGTTTTTGATTCAATAATCAGCTTTTGCCCCGTAACTGATGAAGTGAGTAAAGCATTAGCTGACTGCCTTAATGCAGATATTAGCGTCAGTGACAGGCAGTACAAGTGGCGATTTGAAATGAGTTCTAATGATCACCTTAAAGACCAGACTAAGTCAGCTAGGCTTCACAACATTGATTCAGAAGAACTTATGCGTATGTTTATAACTATATATATATATATATTTTTTTTTTTTTTTTTTTTTGATGGCTAACTCTTTTCCTCCACCAAAGTTAGTTTAAAGGCAAAATTCTGCAAAATAAAATTTAAAATGCTAAAATTAAAATTATTTAACACTATTTTATGATGATTCTGCATAAAAATCATTAAAAACAAAAACAGCATTTTCTCAGCTTTTTCCATACCCATAATTTACCATATCGCCACTTTAAGCTATATATGATATATAAAAATTATACATCTATTTAAAAAAAAAATTTATAGATGAATGGTGATTTTTTAAATTATTTAATTATGATTAATAGCCGACCCAATTAAATAGTAGTATTATGATTGTTGAATTTAATTTAGTGCATCATTGGACCTCACAAGAAAACAAATCTATTTTATGGTAAAGCTAAAACTTGTTTAGCTTGTAATTTTCCAATACCAGCTCATTTTAATATTGGCTGTAGAAATGGACATGTACTGCATATACTTGCAACTAACAATGATTCATATAAAGTAACTGTAGAACTAATCGGTAAGTATTTTAACATCAAAATTTGTATAAGTCAGATTCAGCAACTAGTTAGAACATCAAAAGTCTTTGTAAACCATTTTTTACGAAATTCGAAACCATTTGTTGACATCTGCAACATGCTCTTTGCGTACCAAATAAAAACATCTGCTGTGGCACAAACATCGCAATCAATTGCAACCTCAATTGACTTTGCTACATATTCTTCATTTTCTTATATATGGCTACCGATTTAGTCAAATTCCACATTGTAAAACTGTAGAACAAATGATGCGTGAGCTTGGTGTGCTTTCAGACTTACAGGCTGCTAAGATAGCATTTACAACAAAAGATCTGACACTTGGTTTTGATACAACAACCCAGGAGGATGTTCATGTAAATGCTGTGCACTTGACAACGGAATCAGTATGTATGGTTGTAGCTATTGATCAACTTCCTGGAGGTACAGCTTATGACTATCAGACATTGTTGTACAGCTGAACAAACTTTGCTACAAGGATGCAAAAGGTACTCTAACTAATCTAAACCATTCTTTTACTTTAATATATTTAGTTTTCTGAATAAAATTTCGAGTTAAAATGAAATATTATAATTAGTGCATGTTATTATTTCACATTCTTCTTGCAATTGCCAAAATGAACTTTTTTATGATATTCATAGGTGATCCAAAAGGTCTTGTAACCTTTTTGGACCAACACGAGTTGCCCAGAAGATTGCTACCACGCTATAGAGGCAACAGATTACATATGCTTTTTCACACATGTGGTATTTTGATCTGTCATTATGCCATATTGAAGACATTTCTGTGTTCTGGCTTGGCGTTATGCGGAGGTCTGCGAAATTCAAGACAAGACATCTGAAACAGGTATCTTTTTTCTTTTTTATACCTGTTCAGTTCATTTGATAAAGTGCTACACAATATTATAGGCTATAGAATTAGTTACAAAAATAGTTACAAATACAAATTACAAATAGTAATGACACTTGCAAGATTAACGGGGAGTAAAGACTATTATAAACAAAGATTATTCTTTGTATCTAATTAACTTTTTCACCTTAGGTATCCGTGAGTTGTGTGTTATAGCTTTAATTGGAAAGCTACTTTCTGGTCCTTGGATGACAAAATTTTATATTGCACCAGGTACGGGACTTGACTACATATCTGACATTCAGGTAGTAAAAGATGTTCGGAACACTCTTATTGAGAGCAGCAAGAATCCTTTATCTCTACTTAAACGAAAAACTGATTTCTTTGGTAATGATATTGAAGATGTAGTTTTTGATTCAATAATCAGCTTTTGCCCAGTAACTGATGAAGTGAGTAAAGCATTAGCTGACTGCCTTAATGCAGATATTAGCGTCATTGACAGGCAGTACAAGCGGCAATTTGAAATGAGTTCTAATGATCACCTTAAAGACCAGACTAAGTCAGCTAGGCTTCACAACATTGATTCAGAAGAACTTATGCGTATGTTTAGCACTGCAAAGCACAAAGCTCCAAATGCCACTCTTTGTTTTCTTTCTTCAAAACTTCGTGCTTGCAAAAATAAAACAACTGCTCTGCTATGCAAAAAGCCAAATGATATTCAAAACAAGTTGATATTATCTCTAATGCCAGAAAAAAGCAGTTTACAAATATGCAATGTCATAATGACCTGAAGTTAGAATTGATAAAACGAATGGCAGATAAAATTCAGAAAAAAAGAAAACAAAGAACGTAGATGTAGAAAAAATATTAAAAATTTGCATGTCTGATCAGGTAAAAGAAATGTTTCCTGACCTAGAAAATAATGAGGCCTCAGATATTAGAGAAATTCTTATTGGAGTTTCTATTGAAAGAAGTATTTGCCACATGTGGTTCGATAATGTTTCCTGACCTAGAAAATAATGAGGCCTCAGATATTAAAGAAATTCTTATTGGAGTTTCTATTAAACGAAGTATTTGCCACATGTGGTTCGATAATGCTACTAACATTCAGGATGTATATTAAGGCAGAATTGTTGGCATTAAAAAGAAGAAAAGTGTTATATATATAGTTTCTTATTGGAAACCAAAAGAGAATGAAGATGATGGTGTTGAGTATGAAGTGAGCAAATATCAACTTTCTGCATACATAATAAATGGTGATATGGTGATAACATAATAGAAATGTGTAATAAGGTATATGTTATTTAAAATAATAGTATGTCTTATAAACTTGCATTAACAGATATTATTTACAGATAGTAGGTTAATCTTTATTTTTATAATAAATTTTACAGTGCCTAATGTATATCATATTCTCTACCCTCCCCTTTTTTTAAGATAATGAAAAGATTTATAATTATTTAATTTGTTTTTATGTATACATATATGTATATACATATATGTATATAGAAATGTAATTTTAGGTAGTTGGTTAGTTACCGATATCCAACAACCATGGTTGACCTGGTTGCAATGAGCTATGGGAAACTAAAGCTCATTTACTATTTGACATTAGCAAATTGCCTGGCTCATGACAGTTAATGTTAATCATAATGATGGCTATACATTGTTTCTACCCAGAAAGACAGACTTTTGCTTGCATGGATTGAGAGATGTTAGTGTTTAGTTACAATAAATCAGTACACTCTAGGCAAATGACATATGCCATTACCAGATAGTTACACTAACACAATACAACTTTCTTTTTATTATAACTTATAATCAAATCTATTATATTTCAGGTTAAAAAGTATTGAAGGGTCTACTTCTATCAATTTTTCTGTTTGGTAATGGGAAATGTGTTGTGTATCAGGAGTTAAGTGATTTTGAATTTTTTTTTAAGTTAGGAACTCATTCTCATCTAATTTGTAATGGGTTTTTCAGTTATTGTGCTAAATATCTAATATAATTTCACTTATCTTTTATTGCAAGGTTTTAACTATGATGGTAGCTTGCTACTGTAGATGTTCATCTTAAAGACCTCAAGATTATATTTATTAATTCAGTAATAACAGTTACATGTTAATTTATTATACATTAGTTAATTGTTAGCCTTAATTTTTTTTAAACTTTATATATCTGATATATTTTATCTTATCTATCATTGCAAGGTTACACAACATGATGAAAACCACACAATTGATTCAATGGATGTTGATCTTTTTCATATCAAGATTAAACCGGTTCATACTTTTTTAGAGATTGATTATGTTTATTATTGCAATAATAACAGTTATATATTTATTATCCGCGACATAAGGCATCCTTATTAAATAGGTATAGCGATATTAATTTAGGGGTTTACTTTATTTTAGATATCATTGGATGTGGTTTCATCTGCGTACTAAAGAATCAACTCTTTCTAGGTATGGATGTCACAGTTTTGTTTGCTTCAAAAACTAGGCTTTCTTTAAAGCTGCAATTCTATTAAAAACATTACTAAGCAAAAAAGAAAATAATTATTATAGTCTAAATTTTTTGTTAAAGAAGTATGTAAAAAAATTATTTTTATTTTTGCGGTTTGTTGGAATTTATATAAAGTTAGATAGATATATGGACTACGGAAGGGAAAATGTAGGAGAGCCGCGGTGGATTCGCCACCCCCCCTTAAATTGTTTAGATGGATATTATGATTATGTTTTATGATTGTTTATGATTGTTTTTTTTTGTACTTCGGCCCCCACTAAAATGTCACGTCTTTTCCGATGTTATATATGTATATATATCTTTTTTGTATATATATATCTTTCATTGAAATTCATTAGTAACGATAAAAATGATGCGAAAACGCTAAGGCTTTTAATTATTTAAATTTCACCTATACGCTATAGAAAATCTAGCCTTGGTGCATATTTAATAAAATAAATATATATACCCTTAACCATAAATCATTAAAAATATTTTGTTATTTTAATTCAAAACTTTTTTAATAACGTTTTTAAATCGTTTTGCACATTTCACTATGCAAAATCATGCGCAAATTAACAAAAATTCTATTACAAAGCTGCCATTAGCCGAACGCAAGTTTTAAACGTAAGTTGCATTTTTCTTAAGCAATGCTTCATAAAAAATAATGTTACTTAAATGAGCATAACTTTTTTTGTAACTATTTTTTTTACATAAAGTTTTCACCATTTTATTACAAATTCAAAGCTCTTTGGAACCATATCTAAAACTTAGATAAATAAATGGTTTGAAATTTTTGACACGTACCTACACTATCATAATCATTTATAAAAATATGAGGGTAGAAACTTTCACATTGCCCTTTTCTTCCTTTTTTTTGACCCCTTTGCACCATATTCAGATTTTAAAAAACCCTTTTTTATAAGTAAACTAACAATACTCTTAAATAAAAAAAATTTTGTATGAGTGACATGACAAAAAACCAGGCGGTCTCTTTGCCCAACCGTGCCAGGAGTTGTTTTTTAAAAATTACTTTTTTTGTTATTTTTGAATTAAATTTAAAAAATTGAAGTTAAAATAATTTGGTAAAAAATATATATAAACTAAAATTGTTTTATGTAATTTTAAAAAGTTTTACATTTAAAGAAATAAATCATGCTTATCAAATAAGATATTCAAACTTTGTATCATTGAAACAAAAATAGCATGTTTTAACTTGTATAATTACATTTTGTATGTGATTGTGCCTATAATTAAAATCTAAAACTATTTGTTGATGCACTCAATGTTTCTTGTACTTATAAAAAGTTACTAAAATTATATGTTCAGTAAATAAAAAAGCATGTTATAAATGCCTAATATAAATATAATATAAAATTTTTTTAGCTTTGACTAATAACTTTGGCTAATATTATTTTTTCAAACGCCAGGGTTAGTTAAAAAGCCAGATTTAGCGAGAGATTTAGTGAGCAACTTGTACAAAGAACTTGTTTAAAAGGCCAGATTTAGCAAGAGGCTTGGTCAGTTACTTGTAATAAAAGTTATTTTTTAATTAAAAAAAATTTTTTACCTTGACTTCTGTATAACCCACCAAAAATTGCATTAGCAACAGATGTTTCTTTTGAAAACTTGTCTAAACTGTATAAAAAACTAATAAACCTCCAAATATTTGAATGAATCAAAAAACTTTTTAGGACTTTAAACTTTTCAGCTGCTTTATAAGTTAACAACATCAATAACCAATTTTTCAAAAATTTAAATAATTGAAAATAGCTGAAAATAGCTGAAAATTGTTCAAAATATAAATATTCGAAATGTTAACAAAAATAACTTATGGGAATAACTCCAAAACAAAAATATATAATATATAAAGTAGAATGTAACTCCAAAACAAAAATATATATTATGTAAAGTAGAATGTGACTCCAAAACAAAAATATATATTATGTAAAGTAGAATGTGACTCCAAAACAAAAATATATAATATGTGAAGTAGAATGGGGTCAAATTAAATACTTAAGAGTTAATTTTTTCTTACATGAAAAAGATAATTAATTTTTTTTATAAGAGACTTCCAACACAAGGTGTGTTAATATTAAAGAAAATGTTAAAAAAAATCTTTGAGTTAAATATTTTTGATTAAATCCAAATAATATATGTATATCAATAAAAACTAAACTTGTCGCACCTCCATTTTACTTTGATAACTCAGATTCTTTATAATATATGTCACTATCTACCACATAATTTATTTAATGTGTGTTTAATTTGTAAGAGTTTCAGTATATGATGTCATCTAGACTGTTGATAAGATCAATCTAAAAATAAATAACTTTTTCTTTGGATAAAAGTGGGTGGGGACCAAGGTCCGATCACTTGTATTTAATGTTATTAAATAATGAATCAAGTATATTTATTTTGTAAAGTTTTGAATCATATTTTTAATCACATATTTTCACATATTAATAAAATTTATATAACTTGTCAATGCAAGAATATATTTATATCAAATTTAAGAATATATTTATATCAAATTTATTTTGTAAGATTTGTACTACTTATTTTATATACCTGAAGTTTCAGTGAATTCTAATGGTTATATACCTGAAGTTTTAGTGAATTCTAATGGTTATATACCTGAAGTTTCAGTGAATTCTAATGGTTATATACCTGAAGTTTCAGTGAATTCTAATGGTTATATACCTGAAGTTTCAGTGAATTCTAATGGTTATATACCTGAAGTTTCAGTGAATTCTAATGGTTATATACCTGAAGTTTCAGTGAATTCTAATGGTTATATACCTGAAGTTTCAGTGAATTCTAATGGTTATATACCTGAAATTTCAGTGACAGAATTCTAATGGTTATATACCTGACAATTCAGTGACAGAATTCTAATGGTTATATACCTGAAGTTTCAGTGACAGAATTCTAATGGTTATATACCTGAAGTTTCAGTGACAGAATTCTAATGGTTATATACCTGAAGTTTCAGTGACAGAATTCTAATGGTTATGGGTGAAAATTTATAAGGTTAATTTTAAAGTTGAAACTGGTTATTGCAAAACTTGTATTAGTCAATTCCATAACTTTTAACTTTAAGTGTTAAAAGAAAAGTTTTATATAAAATACTTTCCAAATACAACATAAATTGGAAAACACAATTATTACATTTTCTAAAAGTACACTACACGCATTTACTATTTAAAAGTACACTACACGCATTTACAATTTAAAAGTACACTACACGCATTTACAATTTAAATTAGCTTAACTTATTGTCAGAATAATTCAATTATTGTATTAATTTTATAAAAAGGACACACAAAATATATACTTCTGATTTTTATAGAATAGTAAATAAATACAAATATAATAATATTAAACAAATATTAAATATAAGATTCTCTAAAAATTATAATATTTGTATAAAGTTTATACCATCAATAAATAAACGCTTATTTTTAAAAACAAAACAAATATATAAATTGTTGTTAATTTACAAATAATCCTGATTATTTTTAAAAAGAAGTTGCTCTATTAAAATATAAATAAAAATACTAATTTATTTTTACATTACCAATATTTTTTAGGATTTAGTGAATAAATAAATATGATTGGCTGATTGTGAATGAAAAAATACTTCAATAAATTAAAAAAAAAAATTCTACAATGTCATATACTGAAACTCTTAAAAACTGATCACACATAAAATAAATTATCAAGTCTGTAAACTGCAGTGTATATTATAAAGACTCAGAAATAAAGTTAAATGGAGAATGTGAACTTTGATTAAAACAACAAGTTTAGTTTTTATTGATTTCACTTTTATGATTTAGTTTTAATTTAACTCAAACTTCTTCTTTAATATGAACACAACATATCATAGGAGTTGGTAGCCATTTGTTTTAGAAAATTTGGAACTATTTTTAAATATATAAAAATTTTAGCTTTTTATATTAAAACTTTAGGTTTTTTAAGAAACTTTGTTTACCTGGAAAAAAAAATTATTTTATTCAACCCTCGCGTTTGGGAAGAATGAAATATGTTGATGAACTTAATTTAAATAAACAAACATGTTACTTACATGTAATATGTCCATTTAAACTTAATTTTGAAAAGGTTCATAGCTGTATAAAAAGTTACACAAGGATATATTTTAGGTGCACTGATAGCGACATTTACTTTCAAAAGTTTTATGCCCATTTTCAAAAAAAGAAAAAAAAAGTTTTTGCTGACAAAAAATTAACTTATTTTCTTATTACTTGCTTATTCAGAAAACGATTCAACAAATACTTGCAAAAGGTTTTATAAATAATTAAGAGTAAAAGAATAAATATTATCAAAACTATGTTATTAAAGCTTCTGAAAATGACTGAAAATCGGTACCAGACCATTGTTGAATCCAAAGATAAAGAGTAAATAAAAATAAAACTGAATTCAAATTTTTAGATAATCATTTTGTAGTGACTTATCAGCCATTTTAGAAGCTGCTGATTTTAAAAATGAAAATTTTGATGATCATTTTTTGATATTAAAATGGTTAAAACAAATTTTTTGTTTTTTATTTTAAATGTTATAAAGTGTTACAAGTTGCATAAGGGCGGTAGGGAAGTAGGGGTAGAGCCCTTGTTCGCCACTACACCCCCTTCCCTACACTAAGGCCCTCTTCTACCAGGTAAGAAAAACACAAAAAATAATAAAAGATTTCATTATTTTTTTAAATGACAAACTCACCTCCATTATAAACATCTTTATTTGAAGCATTATGCAACTAAATTAACATGATGTTGCAATCCAAAAAATACCAACAACAAAGTTAAAAAGATAATTAGTAATTCTTTTTTTTCTTCTCAAATTTGCATTGTGAAAGTGTTTAACAGATTCTTTGCAGTCAATTTCTAATCTTACAACAGATTTTAATCTTGCTACATTTATAACTTATTTTTAGCTAACTTTTGAAAGTGAAGAATTATGCTGGAGTCAACAAGGTCATTGCTGAACAGCACTTTATGTGAAGCAACCCCTTTCAAAAGTTCAGCAAAAGAGTTTTCAGTTTCCAAGAGCAAAATTCAAAAGGCAAACTTGTTGTGTAACCAAAAAAGCACCGTAGATGTTGCAGACAAAATGTCTGCAACATCTGAGACAATTGAGATGATTGACAGATGTTGACAGACACAAAAAGAGTTTTACTTGTACAAGACAAGATGTAGAGTTGGAGCAAGAACCAGTGTTCCCTTCATCCAACCATCATCTAACACATGAATGAGGAACTAATTGTTACTTTTACACTGCTTGTCGATAATTTCAGGTGACCATGTTTTTAGATTTATCAACCATGTTTTTAGATTTATCAACCATGATGTTAGATTTATCAATAAAGTTATGCATAACACTGTTAACCATATAAACACTTTTCTTTGGCCCACAATTAAAAAAACTTAATTTATTTAATTATTTTTCTACTAGTCATACAGGACAGCTTAAAAACTGCAAACTATGTTTTAGTTTCCACAATATTTATAACAATCATATTACTAACCAAACTTGCTGGGTGCCAATAATCAATGTCAGTTATTTTGTTAAAACACCGTCAACATCTTTTGAATGTCAGTACTCAAAAGAAGATGAAACTGTAATTGAGCAACTTCAATATTGTTAGTGAAAGTTTTCTAATATTTCCCTTTATTAAAGAATAGTCATTGTTAAATGGATATAAATTTTAACTGATAAAATTATTTATCAAACATTTTTATGTTCTTCTACTGAAACTTTAATTATTTATTAAAAATGACAACAATATTCCTAATAGTTCCTTAAAGTACAAAATACCTAATAGCAGATTGGATAAAAATAGTTAAATACAGGGCATGTTAAAATGAATTTTAAAACTTCATAACTTTTGAACATTTAAATTTTTAACTTTTGAACATTTAGTTATTTAACTTAAACTTTGCACTTTTTTTTTTTGTTCGACTGGCATCATTGGTTACTATAGTTACCTTGTTTTGTAAAAGTTTTGAGCTCCTAGACTTAAGAGTCCAGGTAAACACATTAAATAATGAAGTCTAAATCCCAAGTTCTTTTTTGAGACTTCCTATCTTTTGTAAAATTAAAATTTACAATTTATATAACAAGTGACAATTGAAAAACAAGACTGGATTTAAAAACTCCTTTAAGGCATAAGGTAAAACAAAAAGAAAAAATATTTTAGAAAGTATTTTTATTCTAGTTTTTACATATTTTATGCTTTTATTTTTTATATAAAAATGATTTATTTAAAACAAGAAGAGAATAGAAAATGTGTGCATGAATTTTATTTAAATTACAGAAATGTTGGTAAAAAGTTCACTTATGCCCACTTTAAAACTGAGAATATACCTAAAAGTACTATTTGCAAGACAATTAAACCTGATGAAAGTGAATCTGGTTACCAAAGAGTTCAAGGAAGTGAAGTAAAAGCTAAAAAAATGATCAATACAAATATTAAAAGGCTCAAACTAATGTTTGACTATCAAGATAGAGTTTCTCAACGACAGGCAACTAAAATGGAGCCTAGGTAATCTAGGCTTTAACAGCCAATTTATGTAAAAAATAAGTCCAACTTTGATTTAAATTGTTTAAGTGTTTTAGAATCTACGTTTTGATCTAAATTATTCCAGCTGTGAATAACACGGTTTGTTAAGAAATAGTACCTCTTTGGATTTTTAATTAATTATCTATGAAACCTCATATTGTGACCTCTCGTATTTGAAGTTATTAAATCTGGTGGGTATTCCAATGTTAAGCTATTTATTTTTTTTACTATTTTGAAAAGTTGGATTAAGTCATTACGTTCGCGTCTTTTTTCAAGAATCGTTAATTTAAAGTAGGTTAGTCTACTTTCATAGTTTTTCCCTATATATATATACATTGTGTATATATGCCTAGTATTTTTGCTACCTATATGCATGCGTTTACATTTGCTGACATTAAATTTTAATAGCCATAATTGTGACCATGTCATTAATTTGTTTAGATCTGTTTGAGTCTTTTCTATATCAGAAGATGATCTAATTATGTTAATTAGTTTAATATCATCAGCATACATTTCTCAGCCTTATTTTGTGCCTAGTGAACTGGATGTAAATCAAGAAATCTACTTTAAAAAATGCATTAAGAAGAGAATTTATCCAGTCTAACTATAATAACAATAATTCAGATGGTCTTTGGAGAATTTTAAAAAAACTTGTCTGCAAAAATAATTGGCATGCAGAAAATCTTAAAAAATTACGCTCTAGAATCAAGTATTGTCTTAACAAAGTTGATATTGAGCTCATATGGAGTTTAGCTCAGTCTTTACCAGGCCTAGTTAATAAACTCAGAAAGAATGGTTTAATTGAAAATAACTGATTATATAGATAAAACCTAGAATAAAAATACTTTTTAAAAATTTCCCTGTTTTGTTTTACCTTAAAAGAGATATGTGTCTTTAAATCCAGTCTCGTTTTTCAGTTGTCACCAGATAGTTTTGTTGTATCTTTAGCAAGGTTTGTATTATTATAAACAGGCTTGGGCAGGAAAGGCGTGCAGTTACGCACTGTAACTGACTACGCTTATGATACGCCTATGATACTTTTTCTTTTTGACAATAGCTATTTTGATTTTTTAAATGCTATAAAATAAATTGTTACATTATAAATAACTTTTAACCGTTGATCTTTTCTTAAGTTTTTATTTATTTATATGCTATAAAATAAATTGTTACATTATAAATAACTTTTAATCGTTGATCTTTTCTTAAGTTTTTATTTATTTAAATGCTATAAAATAAATTGATACATTATAAATAACTTTTAATCGTTGATCTTTTCTTAAGTTTTTATTTATTTATAAGAAAAATAAAAAAGGAGTTATAGTGATTGTTTAAAATAAATGTATTTTGCGTAAATTAACAAAATTATATTTAATTTTTTTTTTTATGCAGGTATGTTTTATGATAAATTTAAATACAATAATTTGTTTGAAACTATTTTTCAATGTCTTTCTAAAAATCTTTAAAAAGATAATTTTTTAAGTAACTTTAAATTATAAATAAGTTGAATAAAATCTTCGGTTGCAATAAAATGATTTAATTTCTTTATTTTTTTTTTTTTTCTATTTTTGAAAAAAACTGTTTAAAAAAATTCTTTTTTAAACTTGACTAACTAATCAGAGCATTAAATGATTAAAAATTACTATTTTAAATAGACTAAGGTATTTTAAAAAAAAAATTTTTTTTAAACTTCTTGGAAAAAATAAATGTTTATATAATTTAAAAATATATATAACACATTTTAATAATTTAAATAAAATATCTTTATTCATTAAACAATCATTAAAAGTAATTTGTAAAAGCGTTTTGCATAACTTAAGTAAAACTTTCAAGAAGATAAATTTCTAAGTAATTTATTTTAAACGCAATTAAAAACATAACAAAAAGTAATTTTCGCTTCAGGTTTGAGTTTTTTGAGTTTTATTTTAGTGCATAACTCAAGTAAAACTTTCAAAAAAATAAATTTTTAAGTAATTTATTTTAAACGCAATTAAAAACGTAACAAAAAGTAATTTTTGCTTCAAGTTTGAGTTTTTTGAGTTTTATTTTGATGTTGCTCTTTAGATTTAAAACACCCCCTGCCTTGGGGTCCTTGGTTGAGTAAAGGTTAGTGATGGTGTCTCAATAAAAATGCTCAGTTGGGCATGTGTTAAATGCATCTGACTATTGTCTTGTAGAAGGCCTCCTAGGCAAAGACTTAAGGGATAAACAGATTTTTTTTGTTGACCAGCCAACTGCCCCCCCTTCTTCATCTATGAGGCTGGTGCAGGTGTATTTTTAATACATTATTTCCAGTTTAGGATGTTGAACGCTGGATCTTCTTGACTCAATGCATGGGTTTTGCTTGTGTCCCTTGTGTCTATTAATCACTGTCTTGTGTCTATTAATAAACTCTAAGTCATAATAAAGGGCTTGGAGCCCTTTATTATGAATTAGGGTTTATTAATATTGATGAAGCAATTGCTTAGACTATTAAATAGTGTACTGAGTACTATCTGTGCTTTGAGTCAAGTTCTTTAATAAATTTAAATATGACTAAAGCACCAAAAACTATAAAACTCAAAAACCATTGTCACCACCAAATTCTTTAAATCTATCATTCACTAATATTCATAGTCTTCAAAGTAACTTTTTTTCTGTTGAGTCTTATCTCTTGCGCGGTTCACCAGACCTACTTGCTCTTTGTGAGATTAACTTGAGTTTTGCTGTCTCATATTGTGATCTTAGTGTTGATGGTTATCTTACTTTAATTCGTAGAGACTCCAGTAGTCACATGCTTGGCCTGGGCAAAAATGCATTGTAAACATAGTTGGACCTACTTATGCAGCCAACCTCCTATCACTATCACATCGTCATAATATTGATTTTCTTTTTCTTTTCTACAAATACTTTAATGGACACTGCTCTAAAGAGCTAGTGTTTCTTGTGCCATCCACTAAAAATCATTCTCATTTTACTCATCATTCAATTAAGTCTCATCCTTTTTCAGTGACTGTTCCTTAGTACTCCGAAAACTCTTATTTGTCTAGTTTTTTTCCTCGAACATCAGTTCTTTGGAAATCGCTTCCTTCAACTTGCTTTCCTGATTCGTATAATTTGCAATCTTTTAAGTTGTCTGTTAATCGTTATCTTGCTCTACAAACTTCATCTTTTTTCTTCTAACTCTAATAGCGGTTGCTTGCAGCCTTGTTGAAATCAAAAATGTTGAAGAGAAAAAAAAAAAGTTATAAAATTATTAAAAGTGTACTTTTCCTTGCAACATAAAAAATATATTTTCAAAAAGCATTTACTCATTTAATCTTTAATTAAAAATCATTGTGCATTGTTTTCCTTATTCAAAAAATTTGATTATTTTAAGTATTGTTAGTATATAAACAAAAATCTCATATGTCAAAAATGCAATGGTCTCGAAAAAAAATGAAATGCTTACTTTGGTCTTCCAACATAGTCACTTTTTTGAATTGCTTCAACAACATAACGTAAAAATTCATGAGCATCCTCTTGACGACCAAATCGAAAACTTTTACCGATAACTGAGAAAATGGAAAAAAATTTATTTAGAATATTGATTGATGCAATTTTATTTCTGCTGATTGATGCAATTAATAATTACTATATACTGTTTAAATAAATTTTTTTAAACAAAAAAATTTATTTAAACAGTATATAGTAATTATTAATTATCACAAAAAAATACACATTTTTGTAAATAAAAATATATATATAATATCAGCCCTCGATATTAGGGTCGGCATTTGGCAATGCCAAACTACCTGCTGACCTTTTTTGAGGTCTGCAAAAAATTGCCTACCTCATTTCTATGTTTTATGGTCAAACCTTTGTTTCACCTTTTTTCAGCTGACCTGATGTCGGCCTCATACAGAATAATGTCAGCAAATTATTTCCGACCTAATTTTTCCTAATTCTGAGGGCTGATAATATATATGTGTGTGTGAATATATACTTTTGCTTGGTTGTAGAGAAGAACACACATATATATATATATATGTGTGTGTGTGTGTGTGTGTGTGTGTGTGTGTGTGTGTGTGTGTGTGTGTGTGTGTGTGTGTGTGTGTGTGTGTGTGTGTGTGTGTGTGTATATGTACATATATACTTTTGCTGGTTAAATACATACATGGACTACTAAAATTTAAGGATGCATGGCTTTAAATTGATGTAAAATCAACAAGGGTTGACTTTGACAACTGTAATACACTAACATATAATGTGCATTTTATCATAACAAATTAAAATAAGTAAAAAAATACTAAAGTAGTACTAAAAAAATACTGATAAGCTGCAACTTATATAGATAGATTTAACAAGATTAATTAAATAAAAAAATTTAAATCCGAACAGTTGATATACAACAGCTGTAAAAAAATTATAACTTAATATAATATTTTTAGAGAACTGTTTTGTTAGTATTAATAAAAAAATTATTCTTTGATAAATTTCTAGGTTTTCTTATTATTTTGTCACTACAAATGCATCAGATCTGACTGTTTTTACCACTTATTTCGGACAATGTTCCCACAAATCTTAGAAAATAACAATTTTTGCTTTAAATTTAAATGATCTGTGCCTAGATAATTTTTTCAATTATAAATGCTTCATGACCAAGTGCATCAACTCGAAATAACTGGCTAACAGAAAAGATTGAGAAAAATTCATCAAATGCTAAATGGTTAATTAGTTAAAGGCTATTGTGATTTTGTAAGGATATTGTGATTTTGTAAAGGATATAGTGATTTTGTAAATTTATATGAAAAAGAAAAAATAAAGCTTAAAGTAAGTTTATTGAAAGAACTGCATCTATATGGAATTACCTTAATATCAAACCAGAAAGTTTAGACATATGCTTGAATAATACTAATAGAGCTTCATACAAAAGTGTAAATGATATACATTCATGAAATGTTGAAATATACTAAAGCTGTTGCAGCAATACCCAGATGTCTGGAAACAGAACAATTCATTCACAAGCAAAATTAAAAATGCTTTTTCAATTATGCTTCATGGAGTTTAATTAGAAAATTAAAGATATTTTCTTGTTAACATGGAACTACCAATAAGGTGAAAAAAAATTTACTGGGAAAATTTTCTTCTGACATTATTATATTATTCTTTATTGTATTAAGTATTTTTTCATAAATAAAAGACTATTAAACAAGACTGTTTATTTTGTCTTTTTTAAATTTATTATATCTTTTATTTATAAAATATAATATGTTTTTCATGCTATTTTTAACACTCCATACTTATAAAAAAATTTAGGTAATAATATGGAGGTAATAATATGGAGGTATACAGATTCTATCTGTTGAATTGCTTGCACCCCTTCTTCATCTAATTAAACTGACACAGATTTTTATTACATTATTTCCAGTTTAGGATGTTAAACTGACACAGATGTATTTTTATTACATTATTTCCAGTTTAGGATGTTAAATACTGGATCTTCTTGACTCAATGTATGAGTTTTGCTTGTGTCTCTGTTTTTATGACTAGGCAACTCATTCTATTATCTCCTAATGAGGGTACAGCTCTAAAACTCAGTTTTATGGTTCTGAGGCAGGCTGGTAGTCAGGTTTTCTGAACTCCGTGGTAGCTCTCAGAGAGGCTGATTCCATCAACCGCTGAAAAATATCAAAGTATTAACAGTGTCATGTTGCGCATGGATGGTGTCCCTGTACTTTTGGTGTGCATTGTCAAGACCACATTTGGAGCCCTTTGTTACAGCTTAGGGTTTATTAATAGTAATGAGGCAATTGCTTGGGCTATTAAACAGTGTACTGAGTACTATCTATGTTTTGAGTCAAGTTCTTTAAACCATCATCATCACCAAGTTCTCTGTACCTATCATTCACTAATATTGGTGGTCTTCGAAGTAACTTTTCTTCTGTTGAGTCTTATCTCTTGCAAAGTTCACCTGACCTACTTGCTCTTTGTGAAACTAATTTGAGTTCAACTGTCTCATCTTGTGATCTTAGTGTTAATGGTTATCTTCCTTTACCTTGCAAAGACTCCAATAGTCACATGCTTGGCCTGGGAAAAAACGCATTGTAAACTATTATCACATCGTCGTAAAGTTGCTTCTCTTTCTCTTTTCTACAAATACTACAATGGGCACTGCTCTAAAGAGCTAGCGTCTCTTGTGCCATCTACTAAAATTCATTCTCGTGTTACTCGTCATTCAATTAAGTCTCGTCTTTTTTCTGTGACTGTTCCTAAATGCTCCAAAAACTCTTATTTGTCTAGTTTTTTTCCTCGAACATCAGTTCTTTGGAATTCGCTTCCTTCAACTTGCTTTCCTGATTCGTATAATTTGCAATCTTTTAAGTTGTCTGTTAATCGTTATCTTGCTCTACAAACTTCATCTTTTTTCTTCCAACTCTAATAGCGGTAAAAGTCTCTTCTAGTTGGCTCCATATCTGTTCCTTTTTACTTGAGCACAATTTTCAGTGTGTGATAAAGTCTTATTAGGCATTGTGACAATATATTTGGACAACAAATATTTATGCGCTACTGCAAGTCTGGCTTTTCACAGAAATGACAAATGCAAAATTATGAATGTTAAAAAACACAAAAGTTGACTTTTTTTTTTTTTTCCTAAAACCATAAATTTTTATTATTATTGTTTTGCTCTTGACTGGAAGCCAAGAAAACTATTTTACTTAGAACTTTTATCAATTTGGAAACTTTGTTTTAAAAATAAAGGAAATAAATATTTTCTGCATTTTAGGGTTTTGACTGAAATGTTAAAATGGCAATAACTTTCTCGGACATCAAAAAATATTTTAAAAATTTGTGAAAACCATCTCCATGCATATACCTAGTACCATAAGACCTAGTACAAAAATTTTCTGAGGAAATTTTTTTTTTATCTTGACAGTAATTCCATGCCTATGTGTGTTATAGTACTGATTTCAAAAGAATGACAAATAAGTACTAGGTAAAAAGTAAAAATGAAGTTTATTTTAGCTGCAAAATCTTTTACAAACTCATTCTCTGCTTTCAGAGCTGCCTTAGAGGAAGATGGATAAATCTGACAAATAATGAAATCGCAAAATGAAGCAAAAACTACTTTTAATCATTATCTTTGGTGAGTGCTTAATTGTATTTCTAAAAAAGAGGGATTGTTATTAATTCAAAAACATACAAAACATATACAAATTATTATAATATATATTATAACATGTAATATGTTCATAAGGCAGCTGATGCAAATTATTAACTCTTTTAAGCTTTTTTTTTTATAGTCACATATAAGATTTGAAAATACTAAATAATTGAAAAGTTATTTGATGATCCTATTGACCCTTAAAACTGCTCTAAATGGTTCTTTTTGATTTCTCATTCTACATACTGATTTGTTCTGGAAATTTCCAGTCTGGATGGCTTCTGATTCCAAAACTTTTTCACTGAGTTTAATATTTTTCCATGAGCATGCAAGGTACTACATAGATTCCAATGATCATCTGCATTGTACATTCGGTCAGTAAACGAATGGTCCGCCCATCTATAAGAGATGAATCTAAAAATGTCGAGTAGTGAGTCTCTTCTCTCCGGTAGAAGAATAAACGCCAAAAGAGCTAGTATTGCTCAGGAATTACATCTTGCATTATTTAATTTAGGTATTTTCTGAAACTTCATTTTCGAAAATACTCCAGATCGTTTAAAAAGAGGAATACCTGAGTTAAATGAAATAGAAATTTCATATCATTGCATCATCATGCTGTTTTAGTAATCACTTATTTACCATTATTGAAATTCTTCCTGAGCTGTTCTTAGTTCTTTACAATATTTCCTGGATATTCAGATAACAGATACTACTTGGTCAAGAACATGATGCTTTTTTGTCTGGCAGATAACTTAACTTCTCTTTGTTTATTCTTTAACACTAAAACTTGATATTCTTGTTAACTAATATGTTTACTATCAAAGTGCTGTGACCAGCAATAGTGTTTTCTTCATTTCTTCTTTAATAGTTGGTCTAAATATACTAGAATGTGAAGGTGTCTGAATGTTGACGCCATCTTGAGACAACTGTCAACAAATGGTTGCTGCTTTGCTGGTTGATAAATTTGAAAACATTACTAATTTGGTTGCAGTTTTGGTTTTGTTGTAGTTCTTGCTGGTACTTGTGGACTGTTCTTCTGAATCTTCAGACCTTATTCAGATATTCTCCTTCAGACTGGGATTCGGAAGTTGACGTTGCTGTTGTTGTTGTTACAGATGTCGAAGTAGGCTTCAAGGACATTTTTCCTCTTTTGGAATGATAGATAGTTTTTGAATTAGCAGTTTTCCAGTTGTATACCCGACCTATCCTTTGCTTTTAATCTGAAGATGATACATTCTCTTTTCCTAACTGCAGAGCCATTCGCCATCTTTTTATAAGAAATATATAAAACTAAGAAAATACAATCCATTGAATGAATTTTTTTCTCATTCGGTCAAAAAATTCATTCAATAGATTGTATTTTCTTAGTTTTATATATTTATTGCATGCCTTCAGCACTTGATCCAGTTTTGCTTGGGAGATTTGATAAATGTGGAAAATTTAATTTATTATGCCATAAACTTGTTACTACTTTCTCAATTTGCTTTATGTGTTCTCGTCTCTCTTATAGATAATATAGATTCTCCCAGAAACAGGTATAACAAATGTGTGTGCTATTGTACTATATTGTATTATATTGTTTGAATGCCATCTGGAGAACACAGATTCATATAAAATTATTTTCGTTGCCCAATCAAGATTAATTTTATTTAGTTAAATTTTTTTTTTTTTTTTTTAGTTGTTCTGTTGTATTTTATGATGTCCTGAATAATTTAATAAGAGGTTTAACAAAAAATTAGAGAGTCTTTACTTAAACAGAAAAACGTGGTCAAATTTACTTAAATTGATTACTTATAAAACAGGAAATATGAACTTTGAATTAATTTGTAGATTTTGAATATTTTTTGATTTTTTAGTTTTATTTTTTGCATTTCTAATACATTTTTTTACAAGTGCTTTGTTTGTCTTCTAGTTTATTTGTCTCAATTTGATAAATATGAAAATTTTTTATAAGAAATAAATTTAAGAAAAATTGATAATTTTTTTTACTTCTGCTTTAGGAAAGACCACAATTCAATTCTTTGTGATAATTTTAACTGAACTAATCAACACAACTTGTCTTGAAAAATTGAGCTATATATCTGCATTTTTTACAATTCAACTCAATCTTAATGAAACTTTAATAAATTTTTGAAAATAAGGATCGAAATTTACAAAACAACCAAGAAAACAGAAACAGCAAAAAAGAGCACCTAAGAGTTTTTTTTTCATTTGATTTTTCATAATTTATGTAAATTTCAAAAACTTTAATTTAAGTTAATTTAAACATTTTTATTTTCTGTTTAAGAAAAGACCTTTCACCAATTCTGTGTAACAACTCTAATTAAATTATTCAGGACAACATAGTTTTATCTTTGAAAACAGTTGGAATTTTAAGGATGTTCATAACTTATTAAAATCTTTGAGTGATGCAAAAATCAACAAATTTAAGAGTTAAATGCCTTGGATATTTCTACATGAAATCGCCTGTTCACTATATACATACAAATATGTGTCAATAAAAAAATCGATGCTATAGAACGGCATTATTTACTACAGTGTACTGTCTGTCCGTTCACCGTAAAATACCTTCAGTAAATTACAACTAAATTTTTTTTTTTTTTTTTTTTTTTTTTTTTAAACATCTTCGCTTCCAACAAGGCTGCAAGCAGCCACTAATTAAAGTTGGAAGTTACTGTAAGAGAAAAGATGAAGATTGTAGAGCAAGATAATGATTGACAGACGATTTAAAAGATTGCAAATTATACGAATCAGGAAAGCAAGATGAAGGAAGCGAATTCCAAAGAACTGATGTTCGAGGAAAAAAACTAGACGAATAAGCGTTTTTGGAGCACTTAGGAACAGTCACAGAAAAAAGATGACACTTAATTGAATGACGAGTAACACGAGAATGAATTTTAGTAGATGGCACAAGAGACGCTAGCTCTTTAGAGCAGTGCCCATTATAGTATTTGTAGAAAAGAGAAAGAGAAGCAACATTACGACGATGTGATAATGGTTGAAGGTTGGCTGCAAGAGCAGGTCCAACTATGTTTACAATGCGTTTTTGCACATTGTCTAAAAGAGAAAGGGCATCATTAGAAGATCCGCCCCAGATATGGCAACAGTATTCCATAGAAGGCCGGATTTGAGATTTATAGAGATAGAGAATAGAATCCAGAGTAAGAAAGTGGCGAGCTCGATAAAGAGATGCAACCTTAGCAGATGCTAATTTTGCAACTGATTTGATATATGGTTTCCAAGAAAGATTGGAAGTAAGAGTTAATCCTAGAAGATGAAGAGTAGGTGACTCATCGAGTACATCACCGTTCATAAATATAGGAAGATCTAAATTATTGCGATAACGATTGGCTGAAAAAAATTGAGTTTTATCTGAATTAAAGTTCACCAGCCACTGTGAGCCCCATGCTGTAGCAGAAGTGAGATCCTTTTCAAGCTCAAATGCCCCCTCCAAGCAATCAGAGGGTGTTGGTTTCTTATCACGACAAGAATAAATGGTAGTGTCATCAGCAAACAATGCCACCTTAGATGTGAGAATATCTGGAAGATCGTTAATGTAAATTAAAAAGAGTATAGGGCCAAGGATAGAACCTTGAGGAACCCCTGAAGTTACAGAATAAGAAGAAGAGTGTTGTCCATCGAGGACAACTTTTATGCTACGATTGAAAAGGAAGGATTCAATGATCTTAAAGATGTTGCCGGATACACCATAAGAAGAAAGCTTATGGAGAAGACCAGCATGCCAAACTTTATCAAACGCTTTTGAAATGTCAAGAGCGATGGCTTTAACCTCTCCACCTTCATCTAATGCACGATAAAACCTGTCAGTTATTACTGTTAGCAAATCAGCTGTAGAACGAGAAGATCGAAATCCATATTGATGGTCAGAAAGTAAGTTATTAGATTCAAGATGAGAAATTAAGTGTTTGTTAATTAAAGATTCAAAAACCTTGCTTATGATAGGAAGAAGACTTATGGGACGGTAGTTAGACAAATCAGATCGCTCTCCAGAATTTTTGAAGATAGGGATAACAGATGCGGCTTTCCAGCAGGCTGGAAAACAAGACTCTAATAAGCACTTGTTGAATAGTTTTGAGAGTATAGACGACAGCTCCGGACAACACTTCTGGAGAATTGTTTTGCTGATAAATATGGAAGTAACGGTTTCGATTGGCAATCGCAGCAGCACAGTGTGAGGAAAACCATGAAGGAGAGTGAGGCTTGACCTGGAATCGTCGAGAGGGAATAAAAGATTCCATGCCAGCCTGAATCCACGAAGTTATGTAAGAAGCACATTTGTTGACAGGAAGTTGAAAGATTTCTACCAAAGGGCCATCACGAAGAAAGTCACGGAAAGAATCCCAGTCAGCTTTACTGTAGTTGAAAGAGGTTCGGTAATAGGGGGATTCAGGTGATGAAGAAGAATGATATATTAGTTTTAGAGAGATCAAACTGTGATCAGAAGAACCTAAGGGTGAATGCGGAGAAACTGAGCACTGACTAGGATCAGAAACAAGACATAAGTCGAGTAGAGAAGGTAAATGATTAGGGTTGTCAGGAAAGCGAGTTGGAAAGTTGACTATTTGAGTTAGGGATTGAGAAAGGCAAAAGTTGTGGGCTTTAATGCCTGCAGAGTCACTGACACTAGAGCCAAGCCATTCAGAGTGGTGAGCATTAAAGTCACCGACAACAACTATATTAGCTGATGGATAAAGAGAGAGGGCTTGGTCAATATGATCAGAAATAACATCAAAAAGAGTGCAGTCTTGAGATGAAGGAGAGCGATATAGAACAAAGAGAAAGGCAATAGAGCGAAGTGGTGCTAAACGAAAGCACATGAAAGAATAGTCTGTGGATTCAAATCTAGTTTCACGACAAACAGGTGAATTCTTACGAATGTAAATGCCCAGGCCAAGCATGTGACTATTGGAGTCTTTACGAATCAGAGGAAGATAACCATCAACACTAAGATCACAAGATGAGACAGCCGAACTCAAATTAGTCTCACAAAGAGCAAGTAGGTCTGGTGAACTTTGCAAGAGATAAGACTCAACAGAAGAAAAGTTACTTCGAAGACCACGAATATTAGTGAATGATAGGTTTAGAGAACTTGGTGATGATGATGGTTTTTTGTGTTTTATAGTTTTTGGTACTTTATTCATTTTTAAATTGGATTGAAGAACTTGACTCAAAGCATAGATAGTACTCAGAACACCGTTTAATAGCCCAAGCCATTGCCTCATTACTACTAATAAACCCTAAGCCGTAACAAAGGGCTCCAAATGTGGCCTCCGCAATGCACACCAAGAGTACAAACAGGGACACCATCCATGCGCAACATGGCACTGTTAGTACTTTGATATTTTTCAGCTGTTGATGGAATCAGCCTCTCTGAGAGCTACCACAGAGTTCGGGAAACCTGACTACCAGCCGGCCTCAGAACCATAAAACTGAGTTTTAGAGCTGTACCCTCATAAGGAGATAATAGAAGGAGTTGCTTAGTCATAAAAACAGTGACACAAGCAAACCCATGCATTGAGTCAAGAAGATCCAGCATTCAACATCCTAAACTGGAAACAATGTATTAAAAATACATCTGCGCCAGCCTAATAGATGAAGAAGGGGTGCGAGACTGGTCAACAGATAGAATCTGTTTACCCCTTAAGTCTTTGCCTAGGAGGCCTTCTACAAGACAGTAGCTGGGTGCATTTAACATCTGCCCAAGATGAGTATTTTTATCGAGACACCATCTCTAGCCTTTACTCAACCAAGAGCCCCAAGGCAGGGGGTGTTTTAAATCGGAGTTGGCATCTCGTAGCCTTTGCCTCAAAAGGCGTATCCTACAAGGCAGCAGGACATGAAGCAGATTGTACTGGGTTACATGTTACCAGTAGCAGGATAACCTGATCTGACAAAATTAGAAAATCACTGAAAGTATTAATGCTAACCCCCCCCCCTCCTTTCTTTAAAAAATTTTTTGCAGACGCCCATGGCTAAGAGTTATTCACACTTGCGTAAGTCAGTTTACATGGGCAAAATAAAGACTGCGCATAACATAAACTTTTTGGTAAAAAAATGTTAAATATATTGATGATTTAGTTATTTTTTAAAAACTCCTCACTCTTGATATTATTTCAACATAGATAAAAAATGATATAATTTTAACATAGATAAAAAAACTTCAAACAAAACTTCAAACTTCAAGTTTAAAACTTGAAGTTTAAAGTTTGAAAAAATTCTTTTATAACAAATTAACATGTGCTAAAAAACAATTTTAAAAAGTTAGAGTACACAGCAAATAAGTTTCATAAAAACCGCAAATAAATTGCATATTAAAACTTCCAATTGTTGTTTTAAAATAAAAAAATTGTTTTTGTAAAATGTTTTTTTCCTAAACTTGTATAAAATGCTGTAGCTAAAAATACCAGCCATCTTAAAAAAATATGTAAGTTGTAAAAATTTTATAAAACTTTTTTTTCTTATATATTCTTTTTTTAATTATTAAATTTTTCTAGTCTATTTAAATTTGATATTTCATTACAATTTTGTATCCTTTTTTAATATTGGTTGTTTTTTTTCTCAGTAGATAGGTTTAGCTTTTTGCCGTAAATTATTGAAATGCTTTAAAAGTTAAAAAATGCAAACTGTTATTATTCATGTCTAAAAAAATTATTTTGAACATGTACGAACAAGGCATGCGACAGCACACACTTTCCAGGAAGGCTTGTTATAGCATTTTTATATTTTCACATATTAGTTTAAATAACTAAATAGTTAAATAAATATAAAAATAATATATAAATTGATTAAATGAAAACGTTAAGATAAAACAGAAAAGTTTTTTAAATGCCTGTCTTTCTGCCTTTTTATCGATAAAAAAACAAATACTATTCCTGAATGAAGAATAAACAAAATAAAAATTCATTAGAATTATCAGAAATTATCATCAAAAAATAATAATTTAAATATCTAGAAAAAAAGCCTGCGCAAGATTATCTAGGCGGGTGGCTCACTTATCCTTTCAAGTTTATTTTAGACGGGCTATTTGTTGCTCTTGCACTCATTTGCAAACTGCCGAAGTCTATACATATATATATACTTTTTTTTTTTTTCTTTTTTTTTTTTTTTTTTTTTCAATATCTTCATTTCCAACAAGCAACCACTATTAGAGTTGGAAGTTACTGGGAGAGAAAAAATGAAGTTTATAGAGCAAAATGATGATTGACAGACGACTTCAAATATTGAAAATTATATGAATTTGAAAAACAAGATAAAGGAAGCGAATTGATGTTCGAGGAAAAAAACTGGACAAATAAAAAATTTTAGGAACAGTCACAGTAAAGGATGAGACGTAATAGAATGAAAAGTAACACGAGAATGAATTTTAGTAGATGGTAAAAGAGACGCAAGCTCTTTAGAACAGTGTCCATTATAGTACTTATAGAAAAAAGAAAGAGAAGCAACATTATAAAGTTGTAATAATGGTTGAAGGTTGGCTGCAAGAGCAAGTCCACCTATGTTCACAATGCGTTTTTGCGCCTTAAGGGTAGAGGAAGGGTAGATGACTCATCAAGTACATTACCATTTATAAATATAGAAAAATGTACATTATTGCGATAAAGATTACCTGATTGAGTTTTCTCTGAGTTAAAGTTCATCATCTATTATGAGCCCTAGGCTGTAGCAGAAGTGAGATCATTTTCAAGCTCAAATGGCCCCTCCAAGCAATCAGAAGGTGTTGGCTTTCAAGGCAAAAATAAATGGTAGTATCATCAGCAAACAATGCCACCTTAGATGTGAGAATATCTGGAAGATCATTAATGTAAAAAAGAGTATAGGACCAAGGATAGAACCTTGAGGAACCTCTGAAGTTACAGGAAATTAAAATAGAACCTTAAGATAGAACCTTGAGGAACCTCTGAAGTTACAGGAAATTAAAAAGAGTGCTGCCCATTGAAAGGATTCAATAATCTCAAAGATGTTACCTGATACACCATAAGAAAAAAGCTTATGGAGAAGACCAGCATGCCAAACTTTATCAAAAGCTTTTGAAATGTCAAGAGCAATAGCCTTAACCTGTCCACCTCTATCTTGTGCACGATAAAACTTATCAGTTATTACTGTTAGCAAATCAGCTGTAGAACAAGAAGATCAAAATCCATATTGATAATCAGAAAGTAAGATTCAAGATTATTAGATTCAACATGAGAGATAAAGTGTTGTTAACTAAAGATTCAAAAACCTTGCTTATGATAGGAAGAAGACTAATGGAAAGATAGCTACACAAGTCAGATCGCTCTCCAGTATTTTTGATAATAGGGATAACAGATGCCGCTTTCCAGTGTGCTGCAAAACAAGACTCTGATAGGCACTTGCTAAATAGTTTTAAAAGTTTAGACGACAGCTCTGGAAAACACTTCTGCAAGACTATAACATGTATATTGTCCGGACCACAAGCTGTAGAAGATTTTAAGCAGGAAATCACTTTAGTAACAGAAGCTGGAGTAATACAAATGTCAAGCAATGGATCAACATGTTTGTCGGCTAAATCAGATAGAACACAACTAGTGGAATCAAGAGATAATATTGATGAAAAGTTCTTAGCAAACTATTCAGATTTGTCTTTAGTGAGGTGACAGAATCTGAACCATACAAGAGAGGTGGAACAACAGATTTACTCCTAATATAGATACTGTTAAAGATTCTCCAGAAGTCACAAGAGCCTAATTTTTGAGATGAAATAGGAGATTTCGTGACCTGAAAATAGCGGGCTTTGGCGTTATACAAAACTTTTTTACAATAGTTTCTAGCAATAATGAACACCAGCTTTAATAATGGACGCCTGCTTTCTGGAGAAAGAGTGAGGCTGGACTTAAAATTGTTGAGAGCGAATAAAAGATTCCATGCCAGTCTGAATCCAAGAATTTACATAAGAATCACATTTTTTAGCAGGAAGACAAAAGATTTCTACCCAAGGGCCATTGCGAAGAAAATCACGAAAAGAGTCCCAGTTAGTTGGTCCCAGTAAGCTTAAAGGTTGTTGTAAAAGGTACGATGATAAGAAGATTCTGATGAAGAAGAAAATGGGATAATAGTTTTAGAGAGATCAAATCGTGATCAGAAGCACCTAACAGTAAATGTGGAGAAACTGAGCACTGACTAGGATCAGAAACAAGAAATAAGTCGAGTAGAGAAGGAAAATGATTTGGATTGTCTTGGAAAGTTGGCTATTTGAGTTAGAGATTGAGAAAGGCAAAAGTTGTGAGCTTTTTCACCTACAGAGTCACTGACACTAGAACTTAGCCATTTAGTTTAATGAGCATTAAAGTCACCAACAACAACAATATTGGCTGAAGGATAAAGAGAAAGGACTTGGTCAATCTGATCAGAAATAACATCGAAAAGAGTGCAGTCTTGAGATGAAGAAGAGCAATATAGAACAAAGAGAAAAGCAATAGAATGAAGTGGTGCTAAACAAAAGCACATAAAAGAATAGTCTGTGGATTCAAACTTAGTTTCTTGATAAATGGGTGGATTCTTACGAATGTAAATGCCCAGACCAAGCATGTGACTACTGGAGTCTTTACATATTAAAGGAAGATAACCATCAACACTAAGATCACAAGATGAGACAGCAAAACTGAAATTAGTCTCACAAAAAGCAAGTAGGTCTGTTGAACTGTGCAAGAGATAAGACTAAACAGAAGAAGAGTTACTTCAAAGACTACAAATATTAGAGTAAGATAATAAAATGTAACAAATGTAAGATAATAAAATAAAAGCTTACACTGTAACTTTTGAATTATAGACATTGGTTTAATGGCACCATTTGTATTCCCTCGAAAAACTTTTATAAAATGATTTGTCAATTCACATTGCATGCAAAAGCCAACTGTACCACCTGAAAAAATATATAATTAGTAAAACAAATCATGATATATTTAAATATTAAAACTGCAAAAGCCATAAGAAAACATCCGTTATTTTATATACACTACTGTCCATAATTATTTGAATAGTCATACTTTTCAAATTAATCAAATTTTTCTTACTAATGGGAGAGAAACTAGAAACTGAAAATTACCTGAAAATAAGCTATTTTAATTTCGACTAAGTTTAGAAAACAAAAAAACAAATTGAACTACTTTATAATTTACTCTCATCTATCTAACCACCTTTCTTCTATCTAACCACCCTTCTTCTATCTAACCACCCTTGACAGCAATAACCGCTTTAATATTCTATTCTTTATTACTATTTATACTATATTAATCTTTACATAAACATCAGACTTAATGATTTATGAACAATTAACATAAGCATTGGATAACTGCGTGATTATCAAGTGATTAACAAAACAGTACACTTATATAAATGAACACTAAACCCTACTTCAGTCAATTAATTATGTAATTTATTAACTTCATGAGTTTTATCAAAGTATTTTAATAAAAATACTTTTATATTACCTAAATTACCTTAAAAAAATAATGCAAAAAATGCAAAAATAAAAAATTATTAAATTAAATCATGTTTTTTTAAATTTTGATGCTATTTGAATAATTATAGACAGTACATTTCTTGATTTTATTATTTTTTAAATAAAAAATTTAGCATATGATAATAGTTTTTATTTGTGGGAAGGAAGGTAGCAACATGTGTTTTGTGGTCATTAAACTAAATTAACAGGTCAGGTGGTACTATCGGTAATGGTGGTAGGCAATTGGGGTGGTGGTTGAGTGGTTGCTTTTTATTGGCTGATAGTAAAGATGCACCAACCACATCTCTGGTAGTACAACTCAATAAGCGCTTTTAAAAAAATTGAAAATTTTATTTTTGAACTAAATTAAAAAAGTAAAAAAAGTCTTTGCTAAAAAAGATTTTTCTGAAATTTAAAAATGTTATTCTTAGTTTTTAATAATGGTTTGTTGTTAAAACATTGATCTATTGGCAGAAAAACAGTAGCATTTTTATTTCAATAACAATGTATGTATAAAAGTGATACTATGAATATTAAAGCCATCGAAAATAGTATAACAAATTAGAATTGAGTAATGAATTGTTGTTGGGTGGTATCAATTAGTATTAAAATTTCCCACTATTATGCTTCTCACACATATAGTCTCGTACACTCATGATAGTACCAAACCAAGAATATCCTTGTATATTCTTGTTTTGGTACTACTGAAGATCATGAACAAAAGTATATACCAAACGACAAACTATTGGCTTAGTGATTTTAGTTGATTTTTAGCGATTTTAGTTTGGTCATTTGGTATGTTCACGTTATTTTTTTGTCCATAATAGTCAGTGTTGGAATTTCTCAACATATATATTAGAATTATAGAGTGGGGAATGAGTTATAATTTACAACCCACTCTTTTTAAAAAAAACATAAGTTAGTTACAAAAAATAAAGTATACTGTATGAGAATGTTTATTTGTCATGTTGTACTTCTTTTAATTTACTAATGTATCAAACTCATTATATGCTTACAGGAACTATACTTGTTCTAAGACAATTAAAATAGTCATTTTGATAACGTAAATATGTTAAAATAAAACATCGTGCCAATTTAATATAAGAATTAAACAGTCTTAATATACTTTATATGGTAATTTAGTCTTACATTGTTTGTTATATTAGTCAAACAAAAATATACATGATATTTTTTATAAGAAACCAAGCAAATGGCTAGTGCTGAGAAGTTTCTTATTTTAAGGGTTCTATTTTCCCAATCTAGTACTAAAAGTTTCACAAAAAAAAAGTTTATTGCCAGTAGGCCCTTATTTAAAAAAACCTTATATTGTACTTAATTTCCAGGAAAATTTAAAATTTTTAAAATTATCAATATGTTTTATTAATTTTAATTGGTTATCACTTTAGTTGACAAGAGTGCTAAGTAGTGTTGTACACAATTAAAAAAAATAAAAGTATAAATATTAAACAAAAAAAGCAGTAATTTCAACATCTATTTAAACTATAAATACATAGTTATAATAAAAAATTTTTCTGCATATGTTAAGCTTATAAAAGATTTATAAAACGATTTTTTTTTTCTTACATGATTTTGATAGCTCAGTGGTTTAGTGTTCTGTAATTGGGGTCATTTTGCAAGGGTTTAAATCTGATCTTTAACACAATACATTTTCAATTTTTTTAATCTGGCCATATATATTTTTTAGCAAATAATTAAAATAAAATTTTAAAGCTTTTGCTAGCTACAATTAATTTTTTTATTTTTTTTGCCTCCACAGCAGCACCTTCTGGAGTAGCAGGATGGGTTTAATAATTTTATTCTTTATTAAGTTTCAAACCATAATATTTTTGAGACCATCCGCAGTTTATTAGACTAATTACCTGAGCACATTAATAACAAGTCTCTATGACATGAAAAATCTCTGCCCTTTCAAAAGTGTTTTATTTTGTGCTTTAAAAAATTGAAAAAGATTTGAAAAAAAAAAAAGGTGCCAGTGGTAGGATTTGAACCACTGCGATGCATTTCAGAAACGCTGCAAGCTAACCACTTCAGCCACCAAGGCGTTCAGCACAATAAAAAGTTTAAACACAATTTAATAAAAAAAACTTTTTATAACAGCAAATAAATTCTATAAATCAAAATTAAGGTGATGTTGCCGTGATGCAGTTTTCAAGTAAAAGCAAAACTGTAAAACTTAATATATGTTTTAACATTACATAATTTGAAGTTTACATAAGTTAAATATTTGCATGCGCTTTTGTTCACATTTTGGTATAAAAAGTGCTGCAAATCTTTCTCACCAATACCTCAGTTGCAATGGCTGCCAATTCTGAGTTTCAAAAAAAAAAAAAAGCTTTTGGGTTTTTTGGCCAAAAAAACAAGAACCAAAAAAACGACTCACATCTTTAGTTGTAACAATATTAAGAAATGAAGAAAGTAATATTTAAACTAATTTCTATGAACACAGTACACATCTATGTACACAGTACACATCTATGTACACATGTATGTACACAGTACTTAACAAATTTTTTAAATGCATTAAGAAATGTAGGAAATGTTAAGAACTGAAAAGATTGTTACTTTTCATAATTTCTTGTCGCCTATTTGTTTAATCTATTATATGTTATTATTATTATTATATGTTAAATGTTCAGATTCAAAAAATATAATAAAATTATAATAAAATCACAAAAAATAGTTTTTTAAAAACATATATACAAAAATATAAAAGATTTTTAGAAATAAATATCATCAAAACCTTTATCATAATGATTTTTTAAACAAATTATTATTTATTTTTGTTTTAAGTATTAATTAAATATGTTTTTAATTTTTTTAATTTAAATTCAATAAGTTATATAAGCATATTATTATAATGATATTTTAAAAAATTTTATTTTGATTTTATAAACGACAACTTTTTTAAATAACGGTATTCTCTTTACTAAACTTTATATCTCTGTATGTTAATGCTGAACTTAATAGTGTTAGTAGTAGTGCCCTTTTGTGCATGTTTGACATGGAATTTTTAGCAGTCATTGCAACCGAGGTAATAGCGAGAAAGCACTTTTATGCTTTTTTATGCAAATATCTAAATAGTGTAAACATCAAATTATGTAATATTAAAACATATATAAAGTTTTACAGTTATACTTGAAAATTGCATTGCGGCAGTATCTTCATAATTTTGATTTGCAGCATTTATTTGCCATTTTTTGAAGTTTTTTGTTTATTAAATAGATACATTATTTAATAAACATAAATGGGTTCAGAAAATGAGCCCAGCTTTATTGCATAGCAATAAAGTTGCAATAAAAAACAAATATGTTATTTGCAAATGTAAAAAATCCACTTATATAACATTATTTATTTTTATTTTTTTTAATTCACCTCCCCAAGGCCGAAAAAGGCCACTACAAATGAGGAGGCTACCCTCTCTCAACTCTATAACTCCAAAACACAAACCTTGACGAACAAGGCCGCTGCGGGGAGAAACAAGTTGAGTGCTGTACTACCAGGGACATAGTAGGAATCGAACTTAATTGAAGAAACCTTTTTTGATAATTACAAGTCTTTGTTGCTTAAATTGTTGTTTTTTTTATTTTTTATTTTTTTCCTTTTGGTCAAGTGTTTATTGCAGAAGAACAGATCAAGTTACCTTATTTGATATTCTGAGCTCTATATGACCCATTTTTGGGTCCTCATTTGCTTTGGAAATATAGTCTTAATGAGATGGTTGAAATTTCATTATAGACTTAATTTTCGAAAAACACCAGTAGAAATGCCTCATAATTGTCCTCTGTGTTAGAAATTATTTATTATTAGGTAAACCTGTGCATTTAATTCATCAAGTAAGAATAATTAAATTTAATATGTATTAAATTTAATTACACTCAAAATGATTTCTGTAAAAAAATAACAAATGTTTTTGAAAGCCATTATAATTTATTCTTTAATAAAATTTAATATTTAATAAAGATTTTCTTAGGGCTTGTCCATAAATTACATCATGCAATTCTTAAAACTTTTGGACTAAACGGACAAATAACATCTGAAGATATATTTTATTTCTGATAAATAAATTATTTAAATAACTTTTTTAGCAACAAATTAGTGTCGCAGAGCAGGTTATATCGACATTATAATATTTAATGCTGATGCATGTTAACTATTGTTGTTTAATATTTATTATTTTTATTTAATAATCATATTATTATTATTTATTCATCGATGATATATCAGCTATATCATTGACTCTTAAAGCCGTAGACACAGAGGAGTCTATGTTAATAGACTAAAACTTAAGTCAATTTATAAAAAAGTCAATTCCAATTAAATTTAGGTGAATTTCAAAATTCAATTATAATTTATGTTAAATTGAAATAGCCGCAGTTGAGTCAACACATAGTCATAAAAACAGATAGTCTGGCCAGTTGGGCCGTTTTCGCTAGATTCTTAAACAATAAAATAACAATAAACAAAAGTTAGAATTTTGAATTTATGTTGAAAACTGATTATATATCGTGCCAAGACTACCAATAAGTGCACAATAATCTAAAAAATGGTCTAAAAAAAAAAAATCTTTGCTGCCCTCCATATATCAGAGATAAGCTTTCAAAGTACATTTTCTTAGAAGATGATACGAAGCTCTCATTCTAGCTAGTAAAAAGAAGTTATAAAAATTATTTATAGTGATGTTGAAGTTTTTTTATCCAAAATTTTATAAAGTCGCAGTTCAGAAAGGACTTTTCTCTGAGATCCCCACCTCTTATAGGATAACCTTGTTAATCATATTTACAAAACAGAAAGAAAAAATAATAAAGTTAAATATTTTGGTGGATACATATTTAGTACTTTTTATCAAAGAATACGTTATTCAAAAAGTAAGCTGACTTAATCGAAAAACACTCTTTAAAGAGGACAATAAGTTTTCCTTATTGTCCTCTTTATTATGCACAGTGCATGATATAACGGCAACAATAAATACATTTGTTTATTTAAGATAGCATATACATGTATGTATATATATGCGGTAGTGGTGTAGTGGTAGAGCGCTCGCTTCATAAGCGAGAGGTTCGGAGTTCGATCCCCACCACGTCCCTGGTAGTACCGCGCTCAACTTGTTTCTCCGCGCAGCGGCCTTGTTCGTCAAGGTTCGTGTTTCGGAGTTATAGAGTTGAGAGAGGGTTATAACCACAATTAAGTAGCCTCCTCATCTGAAGTGGCCTTCTGGGCCTTGGGGAGGTGAAATAACAAAAAAAAAAAAAAAAAAAAAAAAAAAAAAAAAAAATATACATATACATATATATATATATATATATATATATATATATATATATATATATATATATATATATATATATATATATATATATATATATATATATATATATATATATATATATATATATATATATATATATATATATATATATATATATATGTAAGTATATGTATATATATATACATATATATATATATATATATATATATATATATATATATATATATATATATATATATATATATATATATATATATATATATGTAAGTATATGTATATATATATACATACATATATATGTATATATATATATATATATATATATATATATATATATATATATATATATATATATATATATATATATATATATATATATATATATATATATTAATATATTATGTTAGTGTATTCTACAAACAGAGTGCTCAATTTTCTAAAAGAACAGAGCAATAAAAAATTAGTAAAAACACTTATCTAACCTACTGATGGTGAAACACAGTGTTGAAGTACTTATCTAACTTTTATCTTCAACATCATGTTTCTCCATCAGTAGGTTCATCAGGAAGAATGTCTAAAACATCAAAAAGTTCAAATTATAGAAAAATTATTTCACATGAAGTTGGGAATTGCTATAATTAATTACGTAATAACTGTAGTGATTTGCAACCAGGAAGTTACATTAACTACATAAGATAATTAAAAAATCTTGAAAAAAATTCTTTAGAATTAGGATAATTTTAGACTGATTTAGACTAAAAAAGAAACTTATTTTTATGTCTGCATTTAGAAATAATTCAGATTTTTTATTCAGTAAATTTTCTTGATCTAAATGAGTAATAATTTCAAATTTTTCTTGTAAACATAGTATACATTTTTTGGAAATGTTATTGTAGGCAGGCGCAGTTTTTAGAATAGACCACTTTAATTTAAAATTAATACTTTTTTTTTCAGTAGCCAAATACATTTTGATAGCATAGTCTCTTTTGAGTATTTTTTATGTTTTAAAGATTGTTTGTGGTTGGTAAAACGTTTTTTCCATTTGCTCTTGGTTAAGCCAATATATTGTTTATCAGGGTTGTTTTGCGAGGAAACAATGCATTTGTATATAATATTTTTTGATAAGCAATTGCCATTTATAGGGCAGTCAATATTTTGCTTGCAGTTACAATTTTCAGTACTTTTTCTTTGGGAAATTCATTTTTATTAATCAATTCAAAATTATGGCCTTTTATAATTCTTTTAATATTTTTTGTACAGCTATAGCTTACTTTAATATTGTTTCTGTGCTTATAGGTTCTATAAAAAAAAAAATGATAATTATGATATATATATATATATATATATATATATTTATTTATTTATTTATATATATATATATATATACATATATATATATATATATATATATATATATATATATATATATATATATATATATATATATATATATATATATATATATATATATATATACATTGGCTTTATCTTTTTATTTTATGCCAAATAATGTTTCTACAAGATTTGTAGCAACTTTTTTAGACTTGTCATAGTTATTCAGTTGAAACATACTGGAACCAATTTTCAAAAGACATTTAGCTATATCAATAACTAAATTGACAGTGACATTGATCCCTTTATATGTTTGCCAAAGTAAATATATACAAGCTTTTATATAAAATATATAAGCCTATATGTATGAGTTAAATTTTTGGGTCTTTGATATTTTTTCAAAATGAAATAAGGATATGAATGTTAATATCTAAATAATAACTTTCATCTGCTTTAGAAGAAAAAGTTGATTTCTTTGAGTTGAGCTATAGAAATATGAGAAACAACTATATCCTGCATAAAGAATGATTCCAGTTGAGTGCCTTTCATTACCAATGAAAGGCACTCAACTGGAAGATTTATTAAAGGTAGTGAACCTGTCGATCCAAAAAAAAAAAGTTTTATCTGGATTAAAAGTTAACATGCTAGCCTTTGGCAAACAATCAATAATTTATATTTGATTCGAAACCTGAGGTTTTTTTCAATTACTACACGATATATGATGACAGTTTTACATAACAAAATGTAAAATTACTATATCATTACTATATTAAAATTACTATATCTTCAGCTCTAATATATTATAAGTAAAGATATATCTTTGGTTATAATTTGTAAAACTTTTTTCCTCCATTCTTTGTTAAAAATATCATCAGAAGAAGGTATTTAAAATAAAAAAACATTTTTACTTCTTCGAGAAGTTCCAGAGCAAAATATGTAACATTTAAGACAAGGTATTTGCAAAAATCAAGAATAAATCACAATCATCTTGTAAGTATTCTTCTTAATACGCCTTTGTTTACAAAAAGTGTACACTCATAGGTAGGCTGAGTTCTAAAAAACGCTAACAATAAGATAAACAAAAGCGCTCTTAAACTGGTGAGACTATTTTATGACTATGGTCTACATCAGATTGAGGATTTGTATTATAGGTTAGGCACTCTTTTATTCAATAGAAAAGATTTTCTAGATTTTAAAATTGAAAAAAAATGTGTTACATCACAAAACTGAATACCCATTCCTACTGTAACATATCGTCACAAAATTGTTAACCACCCTCCTCCCCAATTACATGACATAATATGTGGACAACCTTATAAATAAAATAAAAAATCACTGCTAATAGAACTTTTTCTTATTACTTTCTAACAAAAGAAAAAAGTAATTTTACCTTTCCATCAAAATCAAAATGATTTGTTTATTTTTTCTTTTATATTACTAAAATAAGTTTTTAATAATCTTTTTTTATTTACTTTATTTACAGGTCCAAAAATTTTTTGGATTTTGTTTAGTTTAACCACTTTCTTAATAAATTTTTTATACTGATGTTGAATTACTTAATAATTTTTTTTTATTGTATATTTGGTCTTTTACTTTAATTTCAATAAAAGGTATTATTTTGACAAAACAATCAATTTTTAAATTAAATGAAATCATTATTATTATCGAAGTAGAATCCATTGTAAATATATTTTTCTTTTTGTTTTATCAATAAAATATGTAATCATTATGTGTAGTTATAAATACAACATAGGAACAACTTGTAACAATTACTAGTGAAAATACAAAATAACATATTGCAGTCGTGGTGCAGTGATTTAAGCTCTTTCTCAGAATCAAGAGGTCTGAGATTTGATGTTGGCCAAATAAGCAACATTGGTTAAGCTCCCTAACTAAAATACTCTTCCACAGTACTTTGTGATAAAACCCTTAGTTCTTCTTGGAGACCTTATCAACTAAAAAAAAAGTCATCGTAGGTGATAGTGAATTGTTTTGAGGATTTTCCAAGTTAAGTAGAAACTTTAAATTATTACCTTATTATTCTGTAGACTTAAGATGGCGTTTTTTGTATTTTTATCAACAATTATGAGTTTAAATAAAGTGGATCTTCCCTGCTTATGACCTATTGTATTACTAAAATAAACATCCCAATCATCAATCATCTTTGACATTTAACAGATCATTCTCTTTTTCAATATATTTATTGACATCTGACTCGCAAGTAAATAGGCTGCCTTGTAATTTTAAACAGGCTAAGATATAATATCTTTTGGATGCCTAAAGTTAAGCTACAAGTTCTTTTTTTGCTAACCCTTTTGCTCTGTCTCAGTTGTTTCTGTCACCAATCCAACTGTTTTATATTTTATATATTTTTATAAAATATTTTTATATTTTTACATGAACCTTGATTTCACAATGGTTTGGATATTTAAGTATATTACCAAGAGGAATTTTTGTAATTGACAGAATTAATATATAAAAATATTTTATATATTAATTCTGCCCCACCCCTAGTTTTACTTTCTATGAATAAATGTATGCTTTAAAAAATGTATGTTTATACAAAGCTTTTTTAATTATTGTTAAAATTTAATCTACAACTGAAAAAATTTTTGAAGCTGGGAAAGCAACCAATACTTTCTATAGTAGATCCAGTATAGAGGTACATAGAGTGGTAGCCAATTGTAGTGCACTACAATTGGCTACCACATGGTTACCTAAGAGCAGTAAAGGACGCAAAACATTTCAAGAGTCCTATGTTTGAATGTGTTTAAGAATTTCGATACAGCATATGAGTTTGATATAGCTTTTGCTACTTGATCATTCCACAAAAACTGATTGCGAACAACAACACCAAGGTCGCGTTTAGAGTTGGTCTCTTTAAAAATATGAGCAAAGTTATTTTTATGAGTCATTGTGAAGCAAGGGCTGTTAAATTTATCATCAATTAAATTTTTTTTGTTTAGTGTGCTGCAATGCTTGTTGAAAATTGCGCACTTGCAATTTTCTAGATTAAAGCTCATTGACCATGTGTCAACTACTCTATTGATGTCAATTTGGAATTGCTGCAGTTCATAGGGCTCTTTAATAATTGCAACAAGTTTGGTGTCGTCAGCATAAAGTTTGCAATGGTGATTGAGCAGATTAGGCATGTCATTAACAAAAGTAGTGGTCCAATACATGAACCTTGAGGCACACCACTGAGGACATAATGCGTAATTATTTTCTAATGTATTTATTTGTAAATACATTAGAAAATAATAAACATTATTTTCTAATGTATTTACAAATAAATACATTAGAAAATAATTACACATAAATACATTAATAAACTTTACTATTTTATAATACATTAATAAACTTTACTACTTTCATTAATAAACTTTACTACTTTCATTAATAAACTTTACTACTTTCATTAATAAACTTTACTACTTTCATTAATAAACTTTACTACTTTCTTAATAAACTTTACTACTTTTATCAATAAACTTTACTACTTTCATCAATAAACTTTACTACTTTCATTAATAAATTTTACTACTTTCATTAATAAACTTTACTACTTTCATTAATTCACTTATATTAACATTTATGCTAGAAAAATAAGGATGAGATGATATACATAACAATGATGAAATAATTAACATAAACAGTTAAGTATTAGTAAACAATAATAAAAAAAATATAATAAAATATTAAAAATAATACTAATCAAAATGATATTCGCAATTTTTTATCATATTAGATTTTATAACAAAATTTATTGCAATAAATAAATCAAAAAATAAATATTTTATTATCAAATTTAAATTTAATTGTATCTAAAAAAACAAATTTGACAAATACTATTCTGCCATAAAAAAAGCCTTTCTTAATTTAACTGTAAATAATCCATTGTTAAACTAACTCTATAGTGTGGGCTTACTTTTTCAGGATATAATTTACATTTTGCTTTTAACTCATTTATTTCAAATGAGTTAAATCTCCTGTTTTAACTTATTTGAAATAAATGAATTGAAAGCAAAATGTAAACTATATTCAGAAAAAACCTTATTTTAAAAAAAAAACCTTTTTGACTCCATTTTTTTAATTTCAGGATTATGCCAATTTTAATAATAATAATAAAAATATTGATTATGATAAAAATTATAAAAATATTGAATATGAACAAATAATGATTAAACTAGCTAACCAGATCTTAAAAATTCGGGTCTTATTAATTCCACAACAAAGGTTTAAATCCACCCTTTAATACAACACATTTTCATTTTTTTCAATCAGGTTGTATATATTTATAGCAAAAATATATATCATAAAAGATAAAAATTTTAAGTTTTTGCTAGCTATGAGGTATTTTTTAATTTTTTTATTTTGCCTCTGCAGCAGCACTTTCTGGAGTAGCAGGAACGGCTTACTGGTTATTTTTTTTTATAATTTTCAGACCATAACTTTTTTTTAAACTACCTGCAGTCCATTGGGAATAAATAACTGAGCACATTTATTAACATAAGTATCTCTAATACAACATATGCGCAACAAATTTCTACTGCTGTTTTTAGAAATATTAGGCTTTTTTAAAAATTCTCTCTCATTCTTTTGTCATAGTATATAATATCTTTATACATGTTATGCATATAAAATCTATAGAACTTCAAAAATGTTTGATTTTGTATTTTAAAAAATCAAGTAAGATTTAAAAAAAATGTTTAAGTGCAAGAATTTGAACCACAACGATGCATTTCAGAAACGCTATGAGCTAACCAACATTTTAACACTATTTAATAAACAAAAGACTATAAAACAGCAAATAAATGCTATAAATCAAAATTAAGGAGATGATGCTGCAATGCAATTTTCAAGTTAATATTAAAGTGTAAAAATTGATGCATCTTTTAACATATATCAAGTTTTACAGTTTATTTTATATTGTTTTTATTATTTATATTGTAATGGTTGCCAAGAGTTCCTTGCCAAACATGCTTGAAAGGGCACTTCTATTATTAAGTTCAGCATTAATATAAAGATTTTTTTTTTTCTAATTTAACAAGATTTATAAATGATCTAAAGAATTGCTTGTTATTTAATTTTCAATCAAAAATCCATTAAGACTTTGAGAATAAGGAATTTATCTATCTTAAGAATTTAAGATTAAAAAAAAGATTATGATATAAAAAATGAGTTTTTTTATTAACACTAGTTACAAAAGTATTAAGAATACAGGTTTATTGAAAATATCATCAACACATTAACTAATGCTTACATTTTTGCTTATGATATTCACTCATTATATAGTTAAACAATGGTGGCGTATAAGTTAAAACTTGCAATACTGAATTAAGAAAACATGTATTGCCAAGATTGGCTAAACCTGGACCAATTTTCTGAATAGCTTTCCATTTAATTTCAACATTCTCTTCTGGATATAAAACAACAGATGGTTTTGGTATAGGATTGTTTACTATGGAATCACATTTTATTTTCCTTGGCATGTACCCTGCATTGACAGGTTTATATTTACTTGAAAGCTGATCAGTAATATCTGGCTTGCATGCCTCTTTAAAAACAATATGCTCAAGCAAAACTTTTTTTGCAGATGCTGATATTTGCTTATCCAATGTAATTGCTGCACATGTTGATTCATAAAAAGATTCAATATTTGAAACCATCATTTTTATAATTGAATAACTTTTATATAGTAATCTGAAATAATAAACTAAAAATTTTGAATTAAGACAAAAAACAAGTATATAAATATATATATTAGGGTTATGACTTTTTGACTTTTAAAAAAAAAATTTCCTGTGTCATAAATTGATGAACTTTTGTTAGAAAACATTGAAAACATGTTCAATTCCTCTAGGTTGTTAAAAAAGGTCACCCCGCAATTAAAATAACGAATCGTCATTTATTTAATCTTGTTACTGCTACTACTCATACGTGTGGCTTTGTTGAAAATCATTTAAAACTTGTATAGATTAGGAGTGTTAAGAACTTTAGAACATTTTGGAAAATTCCAGAATATTTTAGACAACTTTAGAACATTCTGGAACAATTCTTTTGAACAATGGAACAAGCCTAGCGATAGCATTCAGAAGAACAAGAATGTCTAGACCAACAATCTGGTAAAATTTGAAGACTCTCATAAAAAAAGAAGAATGGGTTTTGGATGAATATTCATTAAAAGAAAAGTGCAGAATTCCTCTCCAAAAGCCAATTATTGGACACTACCATTTCCTTTGACCAAAAATCAAAGAAAGAAAAGGAGCGAATAGCGGAAATTTTTAAAGTCACCAAATTGTGGAAGAATAAACTGAATTTTCCTCATGTATCTGATCAAGTTATACAAGCAAAGATTGATAAAATACTGAAATGTTAGGATGAATGTGTCAAGCGGGGAAGCTACGCACCCCTTGATGAAATTTTTGATATTACTAAAGTGGATGGAACATGGTTATCTTTTGCGGACAAGCAACGATACCATCTCTAAGTGGAAAGCAAAGGAAAAGTGGGATACTCTACAGGTCAAGCAGCCAGTAAAGAAACGATCCATCCCTCTAAAAGACAAAAAATTTCTAATAGGTCATCCAACTCATCATCTTACTATCCTGGTCTTAGTGATTCTGACTCTGAGGCTGACGACAGTGAATATGAAAACGATGAAGAAGATGAGACTACTCCTACACCAAGCAGAAAACATCATAAAAGCAAAATTGCAGTTAACTTGGTGACCTACACAAGAGTATCAACAAACAAAGCTGCTAACATATGCAAGCAATTGGCTCGTGAAGGCATTGACATCCAACTCCATGTCAATCAGCTATTTACAAGTCAACAATCAAAGAGGCAATCAAGCTGAAAAAAGAAATGATTGAAAAGTTGCATATGAAAAGTTGGTACTTACACTTTGATGGCAAGTACATCAACGCAATCGATTATCAAGTGGTCATCCTTTAAAATGAAAGAAGAGAAATTAAATGTTTGGTGATGGATAAAGAACTTGGAAGTAAAACACAATCGCAAAACACCAAATATCCATATCTATCTTGTTGAAGGAGTACAAACAACTGAAAACACAGTTTGATAACAGAATAGAAGTAATTCTCAAAACATCAGGCTGGAGAGATGATATGAAATTTTATTTTATCTCACACGAGTGTTCCAATTTTTTGATGAAAAGGGACATTTTCCATAGATCAAGTTTCAGAAATTACCCAACATCAGCAATGCGAGATGGAATTTAAGAGCTATACTAGCGATCCTGGCCTTCATCTTAATTCCTTCAACAAGGACAGTTCTGCAGAGAGTACGTTGATTTATATTGTATGGCTGGGCAGACCATTGGTCCTACAGACCAACTGTACAACGAAAATGACTATAATAACTTGGCTGAAGTACTGAATCCATACAAAAAGGCTTTAAGCTCTTTGAAAAATCAGTGGACATGAGAGCCATCCATACTACAGATCCCCAGAAATAATCAATGCACAGAGCGCGCAATCAAAGTAATGAAGGAAATGTATTTGTCATCCAAAAATAATGACAAATTGCAACTTCTATTCCTTCTATGCAAAAACCAAGAGCAAGGTCAACGATCTGAGTCATTGTTGGATTGAAAATTTATTGTATTACATGATTTTGACATTTTAAATACATTTAAATACATAGTAGTACTTATGTCAAAATCGATTTTTCAATGGCAGGGTGAACTTTTATCAAAAGATATGCAAATAATAGTTCATTTCGTGCTTTTTAGGTAAAAGTTCATCAAACTACCATACAGGAGCATGGGGTTGAAAAAAAGTCATAACCCTAATATAAACAGCCCTCAGATTTAGGAAAAATGACCTTAAACTGTAAAAGATCGGCAAAAAAATTTGAAACAAAGGAGTTACCATAAGATAGAAATGAGGTCAGCGATTTTTTGCCAACCTCAAACATTTTTAAGTTGGCAATTAGGCTGGCATTGCTGAATGCCCACCTTTCCAAGGGCTGCATATATATATACATATATATATATATATATATATATACATTTTTATTTTTTTTTACTGTAAATCACGCGCGGAGTGTTGCTACATCGACTATCTTATAGCCTGACTCGCAAGGGAGTGCTGCTACATCAACTGACAAATAGCCTGACTCGCAAGGGAGTGCTTCTACATCGACTGACAAATAGCCTGACCCACAAGGGAGTGCTGCTACATCTACTATCTTTTAGCCTGACCCGCAAGGGAGTGTTGCTACATCGACTGAGGGTTTGGTTGGGGCAGGCAGTCTCTCAATTAATAAAAAAAAATAATTCCGGTCTTGCATTTTAATTTTTACTTTTTGTCAACAAAATATGGAAAAAACTTTCGGACAACATCTACGGGTTGTATATATATATATATATATATATATATATATATATATATATATATATATATATATATTATATATATATATATATATATATATATATATATATATATATATATATATATATATATATATATATATATATATATATATATATATATATATATAAATTAGTAAAAAACACTTATCTAATCTTTGTAAAAAATTTGTAAAAAGCACTTATCTAATCTAATGTTTTTTACTAATTTATTATTGCTCTGTTCTTTAAGAACATTGAGCACTCTATTTGTAAAATACACTAACATAATTTACATATATATATATATATATATATATATATATATATATATATATATATATATATATATATATATATATATATATATATATATATATATATATATATATATATATATTGAATAGTATGCAATATATATATATATACAGTGGGCAAAATAATTGTCCGTACATATAGATAGAAAAAAATAAATTAAACCAATAGATAGCGCATAAGAAAACAAATAAAAACGATACACCATCTTTAATTTTCTCCAGACAATTTAAATTATAATTAACTTATTTAAAAGTTTTAAAAATTTTAAAACCAAAAAATTGTCCGTAAATTTGATTTAAAAGGTAAAATTTTGTTTATAAATGATTTTTATAATAATATCTTGTACTTTTAGGTTAAATAATACTATAATAAATAAAAATAAACCTTTTCTTAACTACGTGGCTATGATGGAAGGAAAAAGAAAAGAATATAGTATTGACTTACATAAACGAGTAATTTTAGATAGGGAAAATGGATTATCAATTAGAAAAGTTGCAAAAATGTTGAAAATACCACCAAGCTCTGCTCAATATATATGGGAAAAGTATTTAAAAACAAAATCAGTGGCAAATAATGGTGTATGAGGCAGAAAAAAATCAACAACGCCAAGAGTTAACAGGTGCATAGTTGGGAAAATCGAGCAGAATAGAAGAAAAAATGACGTAGAAGTATCAAAAGAGCTGGAAAATGAATTAAATATTAAACTATCGCCACAAACAATTAGGAACAGACTGCATGAAGCCAATATTTTTGCACGGACGCCTCGGAGAAAACCATTCATCAGCATAGTGAACAAGAGAAAACGGTTGCAGTGGGCAAAGGAACATGCTCTGAAGGATGATACATTCTGGAATATGATTATTTGGTCAGACAAGAATAAATTTAATTTATATGGAGCTGATGGTGGTGCAAAAGTTTATAGAAGAGTCGGAGAAGAATATAATGTGAAGTGTTTGAAGGCAAGATTTAAATTTTGTGGTGGAAATGTTATGGTTTGGGGCTGCATGAGTGCGTCCGGTGTTGGCAAAATTGAATTTATTGATGAGAAAATGGATCAACACTTATATAGATCCATATTAGAACAGAATTTGGTGGCTTCGGCAGGAAAATTAGGAATCGGAACGGAATTTATATTCCAACATGACAACGATCCAAAACACAAAGCTGGATCTGTAACAAGATATCTTGCTGCAAATAGCAATAACGTGTTGGATTGGGTTGCACAATCGCCCGATTTGAACCCTATAGAACATTTATGGTCAGTGGTGGAAAAAAGAATGAAAGATCGAGCTCCAAAGAATAAAAACAAGCTCAAAGAATTGGTTTTAGATGTTTGGTCATCAATTAATCAAGAAATTACGTCGTAACTCGTCTCGTCAATGAAAAATCGTTGTAGAGCAGTTATTGAAGCTGATGGTGGTCCAACAAGATATTAATTTAATTTTAAATAATTTTAATTTAAAAATTAACATGGTGTATGGACAATTTTTTTGTTTAAACTTTTAACTCTTTTCAAATAAACTTATATAACTTTTCATATATTAATATATTTTTAACTAATACACTTTAAATTACTTTAATATTATAATATTTCTTTAAAAACTCTTAATTACAACTATCTAAATACTTTTAAATGTTGTTTTGATCAAATATAGATTCTTTTTATTAATGTACAATTATTTTGCCCACTGTATATATATACATATATATGTATATATATATATATATATATATATATATATATATATATATATATATATATATATATATATATATATATATATTTATATGTATATATATATATATATATATATATATATATATACATATATATGTATATATATATATATATGTATATATATATATATATATATATATATATATATATATATATAATATATATATATATATATATATATATATATATATATATATGTATACATATATATATACATATATATGTATATATATATATGTATATATATATATTTATATATATATATATATATATATAATATTGAATAGTATGCAAAATATATATATATATTGAATAGTATGCAATATATATATATTGAATAGTATGCAATATATATATATATATATATATATATATATATATATTGAATAGTATGCAAAATAGATTTTTATAGTGAAAAAACTCAATTATATATATATACATATATATATATATATATATATATATATATATATATATATATACATATATTTATATATATATATATATATATATATATATATATATATATATATATATATATATATATATACATATATATAACTCTTACATGTTGTCAGAAAGTTTTTTCCGTATTTTGTTGACAAAAAGTAAAAATTAAAATGCAAGACCGGAATTTTTTTTTTATCAATTGATAGACTGCCTGCCCCAACCAAACCCTCAGTCGATGTAGCAGCACTTCCTTGCAAGTCAGGCTAAAAGATAGTAGATCTAGCAGCACTCCATTGTAAGTCAGGCTATTTGTCAGTCGATGTAGCAGCACTTTGTTGCGAGTCAGGGTATAAGATAGTCGACGAAGCAACACTCAGTGCATAATTTACAGTAAAAAAAAAAATAATAAAAACATTTTATCAAAAAAATAAAAATAAAAACATTGTTTACATTGTTAAAAACATTCAGAATGTTTTTGAAAACATTCTAGTCAATTGCGGTTTTGTGGTTTTTTTTATAAACAAGTAACTTGTAATTAAAATAATTGTTTTAACTTTCTGACAACAGGCAAATGTAAAACGAAAATGAAAAGTCATTAAAAGTAATGTGAGTGTTGGCGTAAGAAACTTTTTTTTCCTTCCCTACTTCCCAAATGCAACAATCTATAGAACTATATATATATATATATATATATATATATATATATATATATATATATATATATATATATATATATATATCAGGGTATAAGATAGTCGACGAAGCAACACTCAGTGCATAATTTACAGTAAAAAAAAAAATAATAAAAACATTTTATCAAAAAAATAAAAATAAAAACATTGTTTACATTGTTAAAAACCTTCAGAATGTTTTTGAAAATAGTCTGGTCAATTAAATTTGCGTTTTTGTGTTTTTTTTTAAAAACAATTAATTTGTAATTAAATTAATGGTTTTAACTTTCTGACAACAGGCAAATGTTAAACGAAAGTCAAAAGTAATTAAAAGTGACGTGTGTGTTGACATAAGAATCATTTTTTTCCTTCCCTACTTCCCAAATGCAACAATCTATAGAACTATATATATATATATATATATATATATATATATATATATATATATATATATATATATATATATATATATTTATATGTTGTTATGGCAACATCACAACACATCATTATTTCCACCTTCAAGTCAAAATTATTAATCTAATTGCAGAAGTAAATACACTGTTTTTAAAAAACTCTTTTGTCTTTTTGATAGAGTTAATTTTTTTAATCGATAATTTATTTTTATTTAATGCGAAGTGTACATTTACTAACTGCTAAACAGGCCTTGTTTTAAATAAAAAATGCTAAAATAAAATTCTCTTAATTTTTTATTATTTAAAGACATCAAGTCTTTAAGAAAACTACTGTAATTTCATAAAATACTGGAAAATGAGTTCAATTAAAAAATTAACTCAATTAACAAAGACAATGTTACTACATTTTCTTTTAATTTTTTTTTTATATATTAAAAATATTAACAAAAAAAATTAAATATATAATTATATATTTAATTTTTTTTTTTTGATATTTCAAATATATAACTTAAAAAAAAAAAAAAAAACCTATAACTGACATTTTATGATAAAAATTAAAAATGACCAAGCAAGAGTATATATATAGAGAGAGAGACTAGCCGTGGCACAGTGGGAAAACCCCACCTCTGGGCAAGCTTTGCGACATCGGTTAGGAAGGAGGCATGAACTTCCAATTAAATGCTTATCTACAGTGCTCTGTGATAATAACATAAGGACTTTTTAAGGCACCTAAATAAAATTAAAAAAATATATATTTTTTTTAATTTTAATTCAGACGCGGTCAAAATCCAGCCAATTTTACAAATCCAGCTCAAACCTGGCAACGGCAAAAAGTCAGCAAATCCAGCAAAATTTTAGTCGGATTTTGGTAAGATATTTATTACATCTTTTTTGCCTGTGTTTACATGTATACTTAATATTTCATTTATACAAATCAATGTCCTCTGTAATTCTATATTCTATGAACTCAATGTTTGTATTGGTATCTGTATTTACGTTTCTTTACAATTTAATTAGTCTAATTGCAAACAACTCAAAGATTTTTGAGTTGTTTGCAATTAGACTTTAAAAAAAATTCTGAAGAGAAGACACACAATATTCTGAAGTGAAGACATACGATAGAGTCTGAAGTGAAGACACAAATGTGGTTAAATATACATTCAATAAAGTTACAGTGCAGAGGGTATCGATGCAAGATGGAAGTCTATCTGAGCATACTGAGCAGCAGATTGACAAAATTGAAAAAACTCCAGCAAAAAAAGCCCAGCTGGATAATTCTTCTTCATCATCATCATTAATCTGACAATGTATTGATGAAATTGTTCAGTCTACGTCCGCTGGTAGCACAGCACATGAACAACAATTATCAATAGACATTAACACTCAGCTAATATCTGGCAAAACCAGAAATAGATACTCTGATCCACTACAGTGGTGGAGTGACAACATGCAACAAATTGCAAGCTGTGGCGACAGTAGCTCGCATTTATTTTAGTGCCTCACAACAAGTTAACCATCAGAATGTTTGTTCAATGTTCCTGGGGAGGTCCTCAATGATCATGGTAGTTCACTCCTGCCACATAACGCTTATATATATTTATGCCAATATTTCTAAAGTACAATTCAAAACTGATCAAAAACATTTTTAAAAAACAATTGAAATTGAAGTTACTTTACTTCACTTTCAAATTGAAAGTTTCAACTGTTTATCAATAATATGTTATGTGAAATTGTGTCCTTCTATTTTAATAACAACAATGAAGTTTAGCAGAAAACAGTTGGCACTTGGTATTCATAATCTGTTTCATAATCTGGCTCTGGCCAGATTTGAAAACAAAATTGCAGGAGCCGAGAGAGAGGGATGGCCAAATATCTCTTACCACTTGTATTTATTATAGATAACAATAAATCCAAATATACATACTAGCAACACACACCAGGTGCTGTGTGAATGATTGAGTAGTTATCAATCAATAAGAAAATATTATATGCTCTATTAGATTTGAATTATGTGTAATTCAATCATTATTATCTTAGAATATGGCTACAACAATACTTGCAAGACAGGTACAAGTACAACTTTTAATGAAAGATGACAAGTCTAAATAAATGATTACTGCATGTTTGAAGTTGCCTAAGACAAATATTTAATAAGAAAAATGATATTATTTAGCACATCGCCAACAGATGGCATCAATTCAGGAAAATCCTGTGGAAGAACTCTCATATAAAATGAGTTTTTAATTTTTTAAACTTTTTAATTTGATTTACATATATATATATATATATATATATATATATATATATATATATATATATATATATATATATATATATATATATATATATATATATATATATATATGTATATATATATATATATATATATATATGTATATATATATATATATATATATATATATATATGTATATATATATATATATATATATATATATATATATACATATATATATATATATATATATATGTGTGTGTGTGTGTGTGTATATATATATATATTTATATATATATATATATATATATATATATATATATATATATATATATATATATATATATATATATATATATATATATATATATATGTATATATATATATATATTATTATTATTATTATTATTATTATTATTATTATTATTATTATTATTTTTATTATTAATATAATAATTATTATTTTTTATTATATATATATATATATATATATATATATATATATATATATATATATATTATATATATATATAACAATAATAATAATAATAGTAATAATAAATATATAAATAAAATAATAAATATATAAATATATATATAAATAAAATAATAAAATAATATATATATATATATATATATATATATATATATATATATATATATATATATATATATATAATAAAATATAATAATCATTATATTAATAATAATAATAATAATAATAATAATAATAATAATAATAATAATAATAATAACAATAATAATAATAATAATAATAATAATAATAATATATATATATATACATATATATATATATATATATATATATATATAAATATATATATATATAAATATATATATATATACACACACACACATATATATATATATATATATATATATATATGTATATATATATATATATATATATATATATATACATATATATATATATATATATATATATATATATATATATATATATATATATATATATATATATATATATATATATATATATATATATATATATATATATATATATATATATATATATATATATGTAAATCAAATTAAAAAGTTTAAAAAATTAAAAACTCATTTTATATATATATATACAATAATAACAATAATAATAAAATATAATAATCATTATATTAATAATAACTTAACAATAATATGTAAATATACATTTATAGATAATACATATATAATAACATTTTTTACTCATTCTCTAAGTGAAAATAATAGAATGTTTCATTTAATAGTTTAAGAACGAAAACCTATACTTCCAGAGTCACTGAGTTTGAATGAGTCAATTTCAATATAACTATATTATCATCTTTTTTCAGAGCCATAAAATATATTATTAACACATTATTAATATATTGCAATTTTACTATATACTGATTGAAGCACACTTGTACTTTACAACACTGTCTACATATACTTACATGATTTTCTAGGAAACTTAGAATTATAGCTAAATAAACTAATTTAAATTATTTAAATTAAAATTTCAATAGTTTAAAAGCTCTAGCAGTAAAATGGTCAATTTGATCATAATGAATATAATAGCGTCATGATCGTAATAGCAAATGATCATATGATGAATATATTAGCTTCAAATTTTTGTATTAGCAGATTTGTATTTACCACATGTACGTAGCGTAACTAAAGTATATTTATCATTCAGTAAACTAACCGATTTTGTAAAGCAGGAAAATCACTTTTAAATCGTTTTATTTCGGTTTTACTTTTCTTGATCGGTATAGACGAGCGTTTTTGTTTAAGTGCAAATTTTCTGAATTAAAGTTTTTTTAATTTTCAGATTTTTTGTTGAAAAAATCGAACTTTGCTTTTAAGGACAGAAATTATATGTGATTTTTAGGTCCTTTCACAAGATAGAAAAATTATAAAGCCGTTGTTTAAAAATATTTAAATTAAATTATCAAACATTGTTGTTTTCGAAAATCTACAAATATTTAACAGGTATTGTTGTATTATAATTTACATTGTGGATATACATGTATGAATGTGATCAAAAAATTGATAAAATAAATCATATGATGAATGATCATAAAACTTTGAAATATCTAAAATAGAACTAATTTCAAATTGGAAAAACTCCCTTTCAAATTGGAAAAACTCCCTAAAATATTCTTTTGATCAATTTGATTATCGATTTTATTTTGATACTGTCGTTAAAAGTTGTCAATAGCAGCACTAACTAAATCTTTGAAACTTAGTTTTTTAAACTCTTGAAAAAATCTAAAAATTCTTCAAAATGATTGAAATTGTTTATGTATGAGTGTGAGTCTTGATTGAACCGATAAAAAGTACATTGACTTTATATCCAACTTTATTTCATCATATTTATTTCATGAATCAGGCTTAGTAGATTTATCGGTTGAACACGATGAAGTTCAGCAACCTATAATTGTTAATTATTGAAAAACTTCATAACAAATTTTTAACCATGAGCGTGACTATGTTTTTTCAAACCGAGACGAAACCGAGACGAGAAGTTAGTACTTCTCGTGAGACCAAGAACGAGACGAGACGAGAAGTTTAACAATTTTTGAAAACAAATTTATTAAAATCCAAGTAAAAAAAAAAAAATAAAATCATGGTTTTGACAAATAGACATAAATGACATTTGTCAAATGTAAATAACTTTTTCAAATATTAATTCAGAATTTTTTTGCCAAACTTTTCCAACAAGACAATGTTTTCTCTGATTAAGATGATTTGTTCTACTTTTTCTGGATGTAAGTTGTGTCTGGATGATCGGACGACATTTCCACCCAAGCTAAAAACTCTCTCTGATTTAGTTGAACTTGCTGGAATAGCTAAAATTTGTCTAGTTAATGAAGAGAGTTCTGGCAATGTATTTGAATGCAATTTCCACCAATCAAGAATCGGAAAGTCTTTTTTGGCATCAGGGAGATGTTCCCTGATGCCAAAAAATATTTTATTTAAATATTTTAATTAGATTTTTAAAAAAAAATCTAATTAAATACTTTATTTAGATTTTTTTTTTTTAAATCTAATTAAAAAATTTTAGATTTTTTTTTAAATTTAGTTAAAGATCTAATTAAAAATTTAATTTGTTTTTGTCAAAAACAAATTAAATTTTTAATTAGAATTTTTAAAATCACGGAGTCAAAATATTAATTAATTAAAAAAACAAATTATTAAGCATTTTGAAAATTATAATAATTTTTTATTTGGAAAATAATATAATCGTTCGACTTTTATGTAGAAGTCTTGTTCTACTTCTCGCGAGATTTTTTTATTTCTCGTTTCTCACGAGAAGTCCCATTTCTCGCGAGAAACGAAAACGAGGCGAGATCTCGCTCATGGTTACAAATTTTGATAACTTTTGACATAATGAAGCTAATTAAAATATTAATTTTTTTTTTTTTTATTGCGCTCTTAAATAGAAATCTAGAGAAAGGTTTTTCAACTGAAATAATAAAAATTAAAAAACTTGACAAAAAATTTTACAATAGGACAACTAAAAGAAATAATGGACATACATGAAAATACAATTATGAAATTGTTTAACGATAACGCAGAAGAATTGGAAACAAGATTATTATTTTTAGCAGAAGAAATGAAAACCCTTATAAAATCTATTGAGTTCGTTTGCGAAAAGTACGAATGTTTATTAAAGGAAATAACGGTCTTTAACTACAAAAACAATCGAAAATCATCATGAAAACGAGCAAAAGATTGAAAACAAAAAAGCTATTATTGATAAACTTGCAGAATTAGAAGATGGATGTCGCCGAAGATAGAAGTCGCCGAAACAACTTGACAATCAATGGACTTGAGGAAAATGAAAACGAAAATTGGCAAGACACGGAGAGTAAAGTGAAGAACTTTGTGAAAACAAAGTTAGGAATAAATGAAAACATCGAAATCGAAAAGCACATCGAGTTGGAAGAAAAGAATTTGGCGAAAAAAGAAGAAATAGGACAATCGTAGTAAAGTTCGATATTGGAAAATTACGTTAAAGCAAAACTTTCGCAACAATGTCTATTCGTCAACAAAGATTTTTGCGAACAAACGATTCAAATAAGAAAAAAGCTGTTTACTGAAGCAAAAGAGTTACGATTGAAAGACAAGTATGCAAAAGTAGTTTATAATAAATTATCAACACGCAATTAACTAAGAAAAATTCCTTTATTTTAAAATTATTAAAATATAAAAATTCTAAAATGGATTTAACTCAACAAAATAACATTAAATTGAATTCACAAAATTTTCTTCAAACTAATTTGAACTTAACGAAAAACTTGATCTTGATTTAAGGTACTTTTATGATACAAGTGCTTTACAAAATAAATGCTCTTATTTTTATAATAATAAAATAAAGGAATTTCTTCAGCGGGATTATATTAATGTTATTCATTTTATTATTAGAAGCCTAAAAATAAACTTTGAAAATTTTTACAAAAACTTAGAAGAAACATCTAATATTTTTAACGTAATACGCGTTACAGAAACGTGTGCAGCACGGACGACGTTGCATTAAACGCAAACCTCCATCTCTAAGGCTTTAATATGGTCCCGTTTGCACGCAAATGGCGATGGCGATGAAGAGATTTTAACTATTGAAATTATTACCGAAAAAATAAAAAATATAATTTTAACCTGTTCGCTGCCAACTACGAGTATACTCGTAGTAAGTTGGCGTCATTTATTTGCCATTTGGTGTCACATGGCGTCATTTATTTAGTTAGCGGGACTTTGATATTTGCCAACAACGAGAATACTCGTAGTAAGCCGGCGTCATGAGTTTGCCAACTACGAGTAAACTCGTAGTTATACCAACTCTTATTTCAAATAATTTTTTTTTCTTAACTTCACATTTGATTTCAGAAAATATTACATTCAAGTTTTTATTTTAAAAACCCAGAGAAACTAATTTAAATGCGGATAAAGACAGAAATAGCTTAAAACAGATAAAAGTAAAATATTGATATTGTTTTAATTTTATTTCATGAAAACTAAAGTGTAAACCTATTCTTTTGAATGATACATTCTGAGACATTCGCCAATACATAACGGATATCTATTTTCACAAACAGCACATTCATATCGCCCTATCTACTCCTGACATACATTAAGTAACAAAGTAAACGAATGGTTTACATGTAATAAACTATCACTTAACGAAACAAAAACTAAGTATATACTATTCCATAAACAAAATAAAACAGATAATATTCCCCTAAAACTACCTTATTTAAAAATAAATAAAATAAAAATTACTAGAAAAACATTTTTAAATTTCGTAGGTGTGATTTTAGATGAAAATTTATCTTGGAAGACTCATATAAGCTCTCTGGAAAGAAAACTTTCAAGAAATACTGCAATAATGTATAAAGCAAAACCATTCTTAAATATTAGGTCATTAAAAATTTTATTTTTCTTTAATACATAGTTATTTAACTTACGGAAATATTGTATGGGCAAGCACAAATTACACAAAGTTAAAAAAAATTTATTCAAAACAAAAACATGCTTGCTGAATTGTATTTGGAGCAACAAGAAATGTGCTTTGCGAGCCACTTCTAAGTAAGCTTGGATCATTAAACGTGTACAAAATTAATATATATTTAGTCTTACAATTCATGTATAAAATAAAACACGAACTATCTCCAACAATATTTAATTAATATTTTAGTAAAATAAGTCATAAATACCCCACAAGATTTTCCGGAAACAATTTTGTAACTCCAAAATTTAATCTAAAGTTATGTTCTTATTTTATTCAATATGGGGGACCTTTTTTATGGAAACAGTTTGTTCATAATAAAAAACAAACACTTCCGCAATTCAAAGGTAATTTAAAATATCATTTAGTAAATATGTCATGTGCGTATGTGTGTATTTATATACACATATATATTTATAGATTTTATATCTTTCTTAACTAGGTTTACTTTTTAGCACTTTTTTGTTTCTTAACTTCTTATACTTGACGTTTGTAAAGATTTTTTAATATTTTACGGACTTGTAAAATACGATTGTAATGGGGCTCGGTGATAAGGCTAATTGATGCCTTCTTCTTGCTCCAGCCATTTCCTTTTGTTATATTTGTACGTTGCATATATTCTTAACGGCGAAATAAATGAAACTACTACTACTACTACTACTACTACTACTACTACTACTACTACTACATTTTCTTCTCACCTCTCCTGTTTTTCACTTTAATTATTTGCAACAAATGCAAGTTGCTTATCATTAGCACGTCTCTTTTGTCTTTCCATTTAGCAACCACTACACCCTCTCTGCTTATGTTTAAAACGTCTCCCTGTTTCAGTTTTGCTTTTGTACATTCTTTTGAATTTGACTTTCGGTCAGTTCTTAAAGTACCACAAATGAATGTTTTTTGATTTATCATGTACTTTATTAGGACAGTAGATGTTATTCCTGGTATTATTTAAGTGATCGAGAAGCCCAATAACTTTACACAAGCGTCCACTACCCGAACCATTGTTAATAAAATGCCAAAACCGTAACATTAGTTAGAATTTATTTCGTAACATTATTCTATATCTATAGACACTGTTCTTAGACTAATAGTGTTCTAAAGATGGCATTTTGACAAACCCCATATGAAGAAGAACTCCGCATATCTTCTGAATTTATTGGTTTCCAATCTTTAAAACGTGATCTTCTTCTGAGGGGACGCTGCTGATTTATTTCTTGCGTTGCGTAGCAATTAGTTTCAACTAAATTTATAAGCTACATTTATAAACTACATTTATAAGCTCTTCTGTAACAAATAGTCTAAAGAAATCTAATGTTTTCTTGCTCTTGCGTCATTATCTTCAGAGCCTGATTCTGATGCAGTCAAGCTCAAAGACGTAGTAGTATAAGCGAAAAATGAATCCGAATCTTTAACATCATCTTCACTATCCTCACAATCTTCCATAATCATATGTGCTGATTCAATTGTGGAATACCTGTGTTGAGCTAATATGAGATAAATTTATAAATTCTCTATTTATAAAAAAGAAATTACTTATTTATAAAACACATTAATTAGTAAACTGTGTAAAAAATTTGAAGTGCACACAAAATGTTTTTTAAAATATTAAAAACATTTCATCGTGTGCTTCATTTTTTTTTTCTTCACATTTTTAATAACATGCAGTATAATGTAGTTATCAAATATATTTTAGCTTCTAGTCTAAAAAATACAACAGTTTAGAATTAAGAAAACAAAATATAAATTACCTTTTTTACTCATGGTAACTGCCAATGTTCATGTGCATGTGCAAATATATTGAAACACTATTTATAATAAAAATGCATCAAATATGCTACATTACTAGTAACCGCAATGAGTTACACCCATTACGGTGTTACGAGTAAGCTCCTACTTCGGCACTGGAGAAAAAACGTTCTTCTCCATTGCCAAAGTACGAGTGCTTATTTTTTATCAGTTATATTCGGAATAAAAAATACTATAGAATTATTTTCGATTAAAAATAATTTATTTATTGAAATGTTAATATCAATCAACATTTCAATAAACAAAATATTTTTAATCAATGAGAATGAAACCGCGCAAAACAGCCTCGGCAAAAATTAATCATTGCAGACATTACGGCTCGGCAAAAAAAGCATAGTTTAGAATAGCTCGGCAGCGAACGTTTTAAGCTGCTGCTATTGCCCACCATCAGGCGCAATTAAAAGTTTTAATAATTTTTTAATTAATGATATCATAAAAAAGGGTTTTTACGAAAAAAATTTAAACTACTTAATTGGTAATCTTAACTTAAATTTTTATGACTATTACTTATATAACAACATTAAAAATTTTTCATAAATACACCTACAAGGGTAACAACAAAATCAGCTTCACTAATAGACATTATTATTACAACCGATACTTCAATTAAATTGTTTAAAAAAGGAATTATTAAAATTGACTCATCTGATCATTTTCCCATTTTTTTCTCTATTAGGGTAACCTGGGGCAAATCGAGACACTTTCAGGGAGAATGTTCATAACTTGAGAAGAATCACGTTTCACAACAAGAAATTTTGCAGGCCACTAGCACATGTGTCTAATGATCTCTTAAATATTTGTGGTGATAAGTTGTTGCATTGGTATATATTTAAATTCAAAATGACAACAATTACCCTGTCTCACTTTCCCCAAAACCTGGGGCAAAGTGAGACAGATTTCATTTGAAGAAAAAACCAAGTAAAAAATATAATTTTCAATAAAATTAAAGCAGACTTTTAATAAATTCAATCTGATTAAATATAAGAATGCAAATAAAAGCACTAAGGTATCATTTTATAATATAATTTTTCCTTTTAAATCAAAAAACATGATAGAAATTAAAAAAAAATTATCAATAAAAAAATTAATATGCAAAGTTTCATGTTAATCAAAAAATGTGAATAAAATCTATTCACATAAAAAGCAAACATCGTTTAATGTGCAGTCTTCCTGTACCCAAACAGTACATACACAACAAGCTATCCAGTCAATTTGGGTACCATTGCAACTTTAATCTTGACAAACTGGACAAAACCATTCCTTTTCATTGTTTACATCTTTTTCAATCAAGCATTTCTTCAATTTTCTTTTCTTTTTGTTCTTTTTTATATTTTTTTTTACATTTAACATTAAAATTAATGTAGTCAGCCAGAGTTGACTACATTAATTCTAATGTAGTCAACTCTGGCTGCTGTAAAATTTCACTTTCTTTATTGTTATCGCGTTCAAAGTGATCTTCATGAGGTATGGATAACCTGATTTTATTATTATTATCACTCAAAGATGTCCTTGGATATTCATTTTCTAACAGATGCCGATTAAATGGGACAATTCCAGTTGCTCTAAAACTTGAAGTAGCATTTTCCATATTAGCAGCATTCAAATATGCTTCATTAAAAATTTCTCCAAGATTTTCTAATTGTATTCATCTTCCTGAATGGTTTTGCATTCATCTCATACATGCTTTATTAAAAAATGTTTTTAAAGGCTTAAAAAATCCACGGTCCAATGGCTGAAGTTTATAAGTTGTGTGTGGTAGCAGCGATAGCAAAACAATCCATTGTCACGAGCATAGCCGTGACCGTCAATATGACCGTCAAATATAAGTAAAACTTTGTTGATCAAGGTGCATCGTACATGTTTAACAAAATGTTGTATATATTCAAGAAATAAATCAGTATTAACCCAGCCATTTTCTGAGCATTCTTGAATAGTTCCAACTGGAGCATTATTTGTGAGGAATAATTTCTTTTTTTTGCACTTAAATATCATCATGGGTAGTACATAATGACCAACAGAATTACATGCACATAAAATTGTTGTTGTAACTCATTTTTCCCCACTTGTCACTGATGAAACACACCATTTTCCTGTAGATAAGATAACTTTTAATGGCTTTTGACGCATGACAACCCAGACTCATCACAATTAAAAATTTGATGTGGCTCAAAGCGATATTTACCTAACAAATTCTCTAAATTACTAAAATAGATTTTAATATTATCTTCATTCAAACCAAATACTCTGTTTATAGAAATGGCTTCTCGTTTTCTTAGTGATAAATAAGGGTGGCGTTTTAAAAAGCTTCGCACAAAGTCTTCTCCTGCTAATTTACTATCTTTGTTATGCGGTAGTGGTGTAGTGGTAAAGCGCTCGCTTTATAAGCGAGAGGTTCCGAGTTTGATCCCCGCCACGTCCCTGGTAGTACCGCACTCAACTTGTTTCTCCGCGCAGCGGCCTTGTTCGTCAAGGTTCGTGTTTCGGAGTTTTAGAGTTAAGAGAGGGTTATAACCACTATTTAGTAGCCTCCTCATCTGTAGTGGCCTTCTCGATCTTGGGGTGAATAACAAAAAAAAAAAAAAAAAAAAAGAATTTGGAATTAAACTTTTTTGCAGAACTAAAATACTATCAATCATTGAGAGACCATAAAATGAATTGTCCATATCTTTAATATACTTATTTAGATCTTGTTCTTGGTTATCAGAAAGCACTTTTCTAAATCTTCCAAGTAAATTAGTATGTAAACTACTTTCAAGTGAAGCCTTTTTAACACGCCGATGTAGTGATTCTTTTGACACACTAAAGTTTTTACAAGCTTTTCTTAAAGACATCTGCTTCAACTTTACTGCTGTAATAGCATTTTTCATGTCATCTTGGTTCCAGTTAGCTTGATTAGCTTTTCTCTTGTAGTTTCTCATTTAAAAATTTTTGGTCACTAAATGACAACAAAGTTATGTTATATTCTTTTAAAGTTTCTAATAAATTATGTTTTATTTTTACATAAAATTCATTCCTAAAATGATGATTTGATATCGTGAACGTTTACTTTGACGATCTTTTTAAAAACTTGCATTGTCGCACTTTCCCCTTTAATGTGAAGTTATATATTTCTTAAATATCTTTGAAACAAAATAATCTGACATAAAAAGAAGAATGGCAGCCGAAAGATAACAAATAAATGGTTACAAACTCAATATTATGTTTGTTCTATGGTAAAAAATGGCAGCGTACGTGGATTTTTTCCACAATGTGAGAAGAAAAAAATAATAATTTTGATTTTTCAATCAAATTGACGCAACTCGTAAGCTCTAAACCAACTTTTCTATGTCATATTATATGAAAAAACTCACGGAAACTACTATAAAACATAAAAAAACATGAAATTTTTAATATAATAAAACAAAATTACTAAATCATTTTTAAAAAATTCTGTACAAAGCTAGAAAACCTAATTGTCTCACTTTGCCCCGATGTCTCGCTTTGCCCTAGGTTACCCTAATAGAACTACTGAATTCAGACCTAGGATTCAGACGGCGCTAAATTTGTCGCTCAGCAGCTTTTTATGAACGGACGCTCGCAAATCTGCTCAGAAAATTTCTTGAGCGGGAGCTCCGCTCATTCGCTCAAAAATCCGCTCATAAAAGAGTTTTAATAAACTTTCCAATATTTATTTATTGGCAGCCCGTTCCCATCGCTTTAATTGTCAGTTGGTCACTTAGTAGGAAGGAGTAACATGAATACACGACCGTTATACAATTATTAATTAAACAATAACTAACATGACTGCCAATCGGAAAATTGTGAACCAAATTGCATTGGCCAAAGGCCACTCTGAGCAGTTGGCACTGAGTAGGAGAATCACCTTTTCGTAGTCGATGGAGACAATCTTTAAATATATTGCTGTTGATCTTGTACAAAGTCAACTTCTCGAAGGTGTCGTTGGTCATTGATTCCCGTTTGGCAGTGAAGATGATTTAAAATGATTAAAATATACCTAAAAATCGATTTGATTGTTGGATATCTGTCACCTTATCAATCACCTTGCTCCTCATTGAAGTAACGATCCACCTCGTCAAGATCACTCGAGCTGAGCTTTTTGTAGGTATCCAAGAATTGCTCTCGCTGCTTCGTTCCACGATTCATCCGCGGTCAATTCGTTAAAGTTGGAACTGTCGGAACTTTACAGAAATTCAATTCAAAGATTTTAAATGTTACGTTTCATTTTTTAAAAGATTAGGACTCAATATAGTAGGCTATTGAGAGAAATGGGCTACAATAATTTTACTAACTGAGAGCTTCCAGCTCGGAAAATTTTCTTTCTTGCAGTGACTTCGCGTTTCAAAAGGTGGATGTCCAAATGACGCTCTTGTTCAGATACCCAAAGCAGCTTGAATTGAGGATCAGAGAGTGCAGCAAAGTAGAATCATAGAACATGTCGCCAAAACGATCGATGGCATCTTTTCCATTCCCAATAAACCTTCTTTTAAGGTCCAGAGCCTTAGACAAGGGCTTCATGATGATGGTGTTCTCGATGACGTACTCGACCTCAGCCTGAGTGAATTTCTTGATGTCGCCAAGGTCTTTGCAAAGCTTGTCAAACGTATCCTTCTTGTTGACCAGGTAATCTCGGGCCCGATCAATAACGTTGTAATATCCATTCCATCGAGTAGCATTGTGAATAACGAATAATTCGCCCATAATCGACTTGATAAGATCGGCCTTCAAATAACTCCTGTTCTGATGATTCCTGATTGCCTGCAGTTATCCATCTACTTTCCTCTTCAACTTCGTAAATGAGCTCTGATGGTCCTTGAAACAGACACAGTCTTTGGCAGCTATTAGGTTAAGTAGGTGGCATCCGCATTTGAAATGAGGAGGAAAGCAAATTTTGTCAGTAAGGACTCAATGGAGTTGAGGCTCTGATTTGAAGCTTCTTCATCAATATGTTCGGAATCAAGACGTTGCCTTTCCACTGGTACGGGAGGACGTGCAGGCCCAGCACGCAAAATCTTCGATATATTGAAAAACTCTGTTCCCGCGTCTTCTTCGGAATTCCCGTCGTCGAAATTATCAGAGGTCTCATCAACTAGTTGAAATCCAAAAACGTTGAATGCTTTCAAGAAGTTTGAGCCGTTGTCCGTGATAGTGGTGACAACCTTCTTTTCAATGTCGAATTCGGTGTGTATGTTGTTAATGGCGTTTGCTATCACATCATAGGTGTGACTCTCTTTGATTCGGCAATTGACAAGCAAAGCACTCCGGCGGCCGAGACCATCAGACCACCAGTGGGTAATCATCCCAATGTAGCTTATACAATTTTTTTCGATATTAGTTGCGTAGCCTTCTCCTCGCATTCCTTGTCTAGTAGCTGTTGATAGAATTTTAGACTTCTGATCTCCAAATTGTCGATCAGCGGCAATAGCAAACCAGCGTTGTAGACCAAAGAAAATGACCGCATATCAACAGCAATATAATTCTGGAATAGCAAATAAATAAATTACACTTTAGCAGCACAAGTAAAGACTTATCAAGATTGCAATTTACCAGCACATTGTGGTACAATTCCTTTTAAGTGATGGGCTTTTTGTTGACCTGCCCTTTGGTGTTCTTGACCACAAAGTCGGCATCCAGAGTAGACTGCTTCTTGTTGGATTATCTTCCTACCTCCACTGCTTTGTTGAAACTCAGCATTTCATCTCCAAGATCCCCACCATGATAATTCTAAATAGACAATTAAAACTTGAGCATATACAGCTAATCAGGATTTTATTAAGTGCACAATTATTACCTTGATGTGCTTACGAATATTTGAAAGAGAATTTTTCGTCATGAAGATTGGCCGTATGGCTCGGGAAGTGCAATGACAAGGGCAGTTTTTCATGCAGCATTAAAACAAGATTCCAGATTTCCCAGTTTTAATTGGCCCTATGAGTTTGAAGAACTCGGGTGGGACGTATGTTGACCTGACTTTTTCATTTGTCAGCTGCCCATCATGCTTGTAATTGTCCATCTGTTCCTCTTAATCTTCAGATTCTTCGCAATGAGAACTATATTGACTTGAAAGATAAAAATATGTAAATTAGCATTGACATTTTTGGTTCTGGATAGCTAATTTAGTAGTTTGATAGAGTTTATTAGCGTATGCTTGCTCTGACAAGCAGCGAAGCAGACACGAGACATGTTAACTTGAAAGTCTGAAACTGTCATACTGTCAAGCTGAATATATCTATATCAATAAGTTCACAGCTATTAAAACTGGACAAGTTAGTGCCTAAATCACATTGATAAAATGCTGCAAAAATCTAAAATCTCCTGCTAGTGTCACTTTCAGATTAACAAGGTAACAAGACCAATTTCACTTTTTAAATAAACTAATTTAGTAACATACCTGTTGTCTTGGATTTCATCAATGCACGATGCACCACTTCTATCTTCTCCAGCCATAACTCAATTTTTCAATTAATTTATGATCCAAAAGGCAAAAGTAAAAATATTTACTATCCTACAAGAATAAAGCAATACTAGACGAAAGAACCCGTAAAAATTCTTCTTTCGTACTATTATCCATTTACATTTCACTTTAATAGTAACAATAAAGTAAAATATAAATGATACTAATAAAGTGTTATTACTATTAATAAGAAAATAAAATAGTTTCAAGAATTGTTTACCTAATTTTTTTTACTACTATTCTAAACTATATAAAAATAAAAGTTAATAATATAACATGATAAAGGAAAATTTAAAATAAGCTAAAGTAAACCAAATATATATTTTTTATCTTCTTTTTAAGCAATAAAATATAAACTCAATAAAACAAAACTTCTAAAAAAATCATAAATAAGGCTAAAACAACAAAATGGAAACGATTTAAAATGGATGATCCTTTCTAAACTTTAAATAAAAAATATAAATATATATTTAGAATATATAATATATATTTTCTATACATACTTCTAGATCCTATTATTTCTATTATAATTTTATCATATATTTATAAACTAATAAAGAATGACTGAATTCCAAAAAGTTTATACATCTTCGATTTTTTGCCTGTTTGACTTTTCATAAATGACCGCGTTTTTTTTAGAACGCGTCATTTGAAATTCAGAAAAGTTTTGAAAGTAACTACTTTAAAAAAACGAGATTAAGAAGATTCTCTGGCTGGTTAAAAACATGTGGTGTTTCAAATATGAAGTCAAATATTTTACCGCTAGATGGTGCATTTCAACATGGAGTTTAATATTTGGCCGCTAGATGGCGCAGAATGAGAGTAATTTTTTAAGCGCTAGCAAAAACGCGTTCGCTCGCACTCACGTTCATCTAAATTTGACGTCACTCGCGCTAACGCTTCGCTCAGAAATATTTGAGCGGTGCTTATGAGCAAGATCTTATTTGAGCGGCGCTCATTCTAGAATGTTTTTGTGGAGGTAATAATTCAGTCAGACTTAGGTCTGACTGAATTATTACCTCCACAAAAACGCATAATTAAAAAACGACTCATTAACGATAAAAACTTCCTCTTATTTAAAGAGGAAATTTAAAGAAAAATTATCTTGGATAAATTGGAGTCTTATTAGTACTACTACGACCTTTGCTTTTTTTAATTTATATTAATGATCTCTATAAAGCAAAAAATTTGACAACAATCATGTTTGCCGATGATACAAATCTTTTTTTAACTGACAATAACTTACCAACATTATTTAATAAAATGAATAGTGAAATCATTAAAATTTCTAACTGGTTTAAGTCAAACAAACTATTAATAAATATCGAAAAAACTAAATCTCTTTTACCCAGCTTCAAAAAAAAATCTTTTTTCGAATATACCTTCCTAGTATATTGATAATACTGAAATAAAGAGAGCTAAGGTTACTAACTTCTTGGGTGTTTATATTGATGAAAACCTCACATGGAAAAATCATGTTAAACAACCTAAAAAATAAAATTGCTGAAGTATTGAAATGCTATACAAATCAAGACCTTATTTTAAATAAATATACTTTAGTTCAATCATATTACTCATTTATTCATTGCCATAGTAATTATACTAATGCTGCATGGGGTGGTGTAAATAAAAGTACACTAGAACTTCTTTATAGTCAAAAGAATATTGCACGTCTTATAAACATTAAAGACCATTTTACTCATGCCAGGCCTCTTTTACTCAAAATGAATATTCTTAATGTATATCAACTTAATGTATATAATATTCTTTGTTTTATGTATAAATGTAAAACTAACACTTCCCCTTATCATTTTATATAATTTATACTCACATAAAAATAAAAAATACTATCTTCGAAATGAAAACTTTATCCAATAACCTTTTTCGCATACAAATTTTGGTAGATCAAAGAGCTTTTTATGGTACAAAATAGTTTTGAAATATTTTGATTTTACTCAAGAGTGGAATTATAACACATTCAAAAGAAAACTTAAACAGATAATTTTATCTATCGATAGCATATTCTTATATTTTTAATTTCTATAAAGTAAAATTTTTAAAATTCAATTCTTATTATTTACATATATGAATGTTATATATCTTTTACGTTTATTTATTTTTACTTTCGACGAGAATATATATATTTAACACAATAAATGTAACGATGTAGTTAAAAAAACAAACCGGTTCTTGACGACAAGACCATAGGATCTTCTACGAGATCCCGCGTTCTTCCTCTTAAGAACTTAATCTTGTAATCATTCTATTATATTATTGAAATTATTATAATTGTAAAACGACTAATATTGTAAAACATTTAAAGAAAGAACAAAAAATTAATAATAAGAAAAAAATCAATTATTATTTTTGCGAGTACTTGACATCATCTGCTGGAACTTGCTTTAAGTTTTTTACCTTTTTTGAATTTTTCGATTTTTCGTTTTTTTGATTTTTCGTTAAATCTTTTTTTTTTTTAATATGAAACTAATTTCATGTTTTTCAATAAGATTCCTTTTTTAATTGACCAATAACTTTAAATCTTAACTGTTTAAGTTTTATAACAGTTTAAATCTTATAACAGTTAATTTACTCCGTCTATGAACCTCTTTGCGACTTTTTGCTAAAATATAGTTTAAACTTTTTTTTTATTATACTTCAACTACTGTTTTAGAAATGATGACGAAAAATAAGCTGGACATAGTGAGTAAGTTTAATGAAAAGCAAATTAAATATAAACTTGACATTAAAAAACTCTGACGCTACTTTTCTAATATTAGAAGGTAAAAAATTATACTTTACTAAGGGTATATTACATATATCACCCTAAGGTAGAAGTTTCTACCTTTTTATTTAAGAGTGTACAAAACACTCTGAGAGTTTAAACAACAGAGGAATCTACTATCATTTAAATTTTACATTATTAGTGCAGTAGTATCAGCGCCGTGCTGTAACTTTTGGGGGCCCTGTGCAGAAACTAAAAAAAAAATTTTTTCCCTTTAATTCGTAGTAATTTATGGTATTGGAGAAGTTTTTCTAATTTATTTAATAGGGGGCCCAGTGCACTTGCACTTGTTGCACTTGTGATAGTACGGCGCTGAGTAGTATAAATAAACAAACATTGAAAAAAGAAACACCTTATAAAAAAATTGTAAAGAGATACACTATTTAACGAGGTTGAAAAGAGAAACACCTGAAAATCCGTAAGTTTTTATTTTTTAGTTAAAAATGTTTGCAAATTTTTGTTACAAAATTATTAGACGTTTAATTCTCACCTCTATAAGAAGTTCTTATTGGTTAACTTTTAATCTTATTGTTTGACTTTTAATCTTATTGATTGACTTTTAAACTTATTGGTTGACTTTTAATCTTATTGGTTGACTTTTAATCTTATTGGTTGACTTTTAATCTTATTGATTGACTTTTAATCTAATTGATTGACTTTTAATTTTATTGGTAAACTTTTAATCTTATTTGTTGACTTTTAATCTTATTGATTGACTTTTATTCTTATTGGTTGACTTTTAATCTTATTGCGCAGAGTAAATCATTCACTAATATAAATGTTCATAGCTGGATAACAACATTATTTTAAATTATGAACATTTAAAGAAAGTTTTTAACTGGTTTAAAATTATGAACATTTAAAGAAAGTTTTTAACTGGTTTAAAATTATGAACATTTAAAGAAAGTTTTTAACTTGTTTAAAATTATGAACATTTAAAGAAAGTTTTTAACTGGTTTAAAATGAATAAGTAGTCAAATGTTTTTAAAACAAAATAAATACTTTTTTATCCAACTTCTAAAAATAAAATTCCTCGTGACATTTTACTTTTTATAGTCCTGTTTATAAACTCAAAGAGAAATAAGCACGTAGTTTTTAGATATCTATACTGGTGAAACTCTTAAAATATCAAATTGAATTTTTTTGCAACTAAGTTGTAAAGGGTATAGGAGTAATAATGCTAAAAATGAAAAATAGACACAGTTTAACACAATTATATTTCTCCTATATATTTTAATATTTAAATTATGTAATTATTTCATGAGGTAATACCGATAAATATACACTCTAAAAAAAAATTCAGAAAATGCTAACTTGGAGTAGGTATGTTATATACCCTTAGTATGATATACTTTTCAACCGCCTAAGGTAGCAAATTTTATTACAAATTATCATTAGAAATTCAATTTTCTACCTTAAAGATACAATTCTCTACCTTACGAAAATAGAAAATTATAACTTACTAAAGGTATATCACATTTCTTACACTACCCACGCAGCAAAAATAATGGCACAATATTGGGGCAATATTGTTTACAATATTGGGGCAATATTGTCTATAATATTGACGCAATATTGTAAACTATATCGCGCCAATATTGCAATGTTAACATTTTGCCAATATTGGCCAATATTGGCGCTACAATATTGCGCCAATATTGTTAAGTCAAGTTTGGATAATATTAGAGAAATGTTTACATTGCAATATTAGCGCTATAATGTTTACAATATTGCGCCAATATTGTAAATAATGTCGCGCCAATAATGGGGATATAATACTGGCCAGTATTGGCGTAATAAAGTTTATTATACCAACCTGAGTAGCAAGAAATATTGGCGCAATATTGGCGTGATATTGGGTTTCGTGGCCAATGTTGGCCAAGATATGCGACATTGCGCCTACATTGGCAAACATCATTGCGCCAATATTTGGTTTCCAATATTGGGTTAATATTGGCAAAAAATATTTCGCCATTATCGGCAAAATCAATAATGGCAATAATTGGCATGCCGATATTTACCCAATAACGTAATTTTAATATTGGAATCCAAATATTGGCTCAATATTGTTTTGTTATTATTATTCTAATATTGGCAAATATTGACACTTTCGCATATTTGTACGCATGCGTAATATTATTGAAAATTAATAATGTTCTTTTTTTTTTGTCCACATGGTAAAAAGTTATCAAATTTATTTCTAGATAGCATATCTTGTGCAAATTACTACATTACCTATTATTTTGTTGAGTAGTTAACGTACAAATTAAGTTTTAAATTATAAAAGTTAAATTTGCGATATACTTTATTTATTTTTTGTATAATTTATTAAATAGACAATGAGTAAAACATCTTCAAGTAGATCTGCAAAATCTAACTATATTAAAAGAGCTGTTACAAGATATTTGAATGACATTGCTTTAACCTGTAATACTGAAATAAACTCGCAAATAGCATGCAATAATAAAGTTAGCAGTTTCCAATATATTTATAATAAAGATACACTGCAATCTGGTTCCTATACTTTAAATGACCAGCCAGTAAAAAATCACATACACTGGTGACAATATAAGTATCAATAGCAGTGACACCATAACATTATTTGATGATACAAGCATTTATGGCCACAATCAGAGCTCAAATCAATTTTTATTAGGTTTATCTGGTAATAATTTTGACAGGGATGATGAAAACATTTTTGAACATAGAAGTGATGACATTGGATATTATCCAACTTGTTCAGGTAGTAAAGATGACAGCAAAGAAGAAGTTTTAGGTGAATTACTAGTAAAATGGTCAATAAGACATAACATAACACATAGCTCATTCTCAGACTTACTTAAGATACTATCAAAATATCACGATTTACCTAAAGATGCAAGGACATTACTCAAAAGTAAAAGCTGTTTTAGTATCATAGTTATGAAAAATATGTATGGAGAAGAAGCAGAGTATGTTTATCTTGGAATAAAAAGCAAATTAACGAGTTTACTTGCAGTTACATACAGTGGTAACTGGATAATTAGTGATGTTCATTTAGTATTTAGTATTGATGGCTTGCCTCTATATAAGAGCTCTGTAAAACAGTTTTGGACATTGCTTTGTTCTGTTCAACTAGGAAAGAATTTATACAACCCATTTATAATATCATTATTTTGTGGAAAGAGTAAACCGAAAAGTGCTGAAATCTTTTTAGCTGATTTTATTACTGAATTTTGCTCTTTGAAAAAATATGGTATATTTGTAAATGGTAATCACTTTAACATACATGCTAAAGCTTTTGTTTGTGGTGCACCCGCATGTGCATTTATAAAAGGTATCGAAGGACACTATGGTTATTACAGATGCGAAAACTAAATATTGGTCACGTTTCACAATTTCTGTTAGAGTATACGCATCTTGTCTGCCTAGGTGCAACACGCAGATTACTACTACATTGGTTACGATGTTTTCTACTTGTTAAAATATGCATGCAAATTGCTAATTTAATATCAAATGAAATGAAAACCCTTGCTCCACATGTCACTCTAGAATTTTTACGCAAACCACGAACATTGAAAGAAATTGATCGATGGAAGGCTACTGAGTTCAGGCTGTTTTTATGCTATTTAGGACCTGTTGTATTGCGAAGTAATCTTGAAAATAAATTATACAATCATTTTATGCTGTTGCATGTAGCCATCACAATTTTGATTAATCCTACTATTTATTTGACATATATTAACTATGCAGAAAAGCTCATTAACAAGTTTGTTGAACTAATGCCAATTTTATACGGCAAATACTCTTTAAATTACACAATGCACAGCATTTCTCACATTTGTGATGATGTAAGAAAATTTGGTTCTTTAGATGAATATAGTGCATTTCCATTTAAAAATACTTTAGGTACAGCAGGTGTGTCGATGTTTATCCGAAAGAGGAGAAAAAGCCAGCATTTCCCATTCTGTTGATTTTCAAACACTTCTTCAAAAATCTCACAATGAAGGTCCAACATTAGGATATTGCGGAAAAGAATACAGTGAATTTGTCTATGCTGGGTTTACTTATTCCACATTTGCAACAATTGCGCTTTACTTTAAAATAAAATTTTGTTGTAATTATTAACATTATTGAAAGTGATGAAGTTATGATTGTTGCAAAAGTATTTAGGGTTAAAAAAGGATTTTACAAATATCCTTGTAACTCTGCTCAGCTAAATGTGTTTCGAGTAACAAAATTGTCAGACCAATTGTTTGCATTTCCTTTGACAACAATAACAAGAAAATGTTTATTATTTCCACGAGGAAAATATTTTGTTGCATTTCCATATCTGTGTGTGTGTGTGTGTGTGTGCGTGCGTGTGTCAGGGATGTCAAGCCTTATCCATTTTTAGGGACTACAGACTCCAGGGTATAAGTTAGAGACTCCTGGGACTCTGGTCAAAAAGTTGTAGTTTAAATTTAATTTCTGGCTAATGCCTTATTTTCAATTCAATAACCCAGTTAGTTATGATATAACTAATATTGCAGACATTAGTCAGTGATATGACGTCACGCTGATTTAGGGATAGGCGTACATACATCGACTGATTTAAGGAGAACTCGCAAGGGAGTTGATAACACATCGAAGGGTTTGGGTTGGGGCAGGGATCAATTTATTTTCATTATTCTTCCTTTTCCCTCTTCTTTTTCTACTAAATGTTACTAAAAGAAAGGTAAGCAATTTTATGATGTTTTGCTTACCTATACATGCAGATGTAGATATATATACTTAGCTTTAATATTTTTACCACTTAATTCAAATGTTTAACTTAAATTATTTAGAGGTAAATTGTCAAGTTGTTCAATGGCCAATAATAACATATTTACTGCAAAACAGTTAAAGAAATTTGTAGTTGTAGAGTTCATAGAAGAGAAAAAACAAGGAGTATGCGCTATGGAAATTATATGCTCATCTTGGCTTATAAATAACAATATTACTTACTGGCCTAGTAACCTTCAATCATCATCAAGGATTATGAAAGCAGCACAAGATATTGCAACACCAAACAGGAGCTGGAAGCAGCTGAACATTCGTATTCTTTATGAAACAGGTATTGGTTTTTTTTTTTTTGGGGGGGGGGGGTCACTCACTCACAAAGTAGTTAGTGAATTTGGGTTTAGTACTAATAGCGTTTAGAAGAAATCTATGGGAAGAGAGAAAGTGCATATTAATCAAAATGAAAAGTTTATATTATATATTAATAGTTTATTAAAACTTAACTTTATTTTTAATAAAATTTCTTTGAAATAAAAAGGTTAGCAAAGAAATATGAATAACAAGTAAGAAAGTTTTTAAATAACAGTTGTAAAAATATAAGTTTATAAATGAAACAAATAATATATAAGTTATTTGCATTGAAGTAAGATGTAGATATAGTACAAAATTAAACAAAACGTTTTAAAAGTTTTTTTGATTAAGTATTAAATGTATAAATAAATATATTAAATGAAATAATAATATTTCATATTTGTTAAAGACAGTTATGAAGCAGCATTTCAGAAAATTGAAATACTGGCTTATACTTCAAATGCCGAAACAAATGATGATAGCCTAGAGGAAGCACCTCCATTAAAAAAATCTAAAGGAAAGCAACTTGCATCTCTATCTAAAAAAAAAAATCATCCAGTAAGCACCGATGATTGAGCAAGATAATGAAGATGAACAAATTAATTTATTTGACCAAACAGAAATTCCTCTCTTTTCATCTCAGCCATTAATTACAAATGATGGTAATTTATCAACATCTATCACTGCTATTGAGAAAAGATTTGCTGGTGATTTGATTTATTATTTATTTTTGTTTCACTGATTCTTTTATAAGATTTTTAGTACTTTTTGTAATCATCAATAAAATAAAGTTTATCTTGTAATTTATAATCAAAATTTACTAATTTGAATTTTAATTAATGTAATTGTAGTTCTTGAAAGAAAAAGCTTTGAGCTTTTAACAAGCATCCAATACGAAATAAAGAAAATAAACTCAAAGATTAGCAACATAGAGAAGCTTTTAAGCTCTAATTTAATTCATGGAGTTGCTGTGACTCAGAGCTCAATTCCATTTTTAGAATGGAACTGTTTGCCGATGCAAACGGAGGAAGAGGTAGTTGTCTTAGAATGTAAACTTGAAGATAAAGATAACTTAGAGTCTTTGGTATATAGTTTGCAATTTATTTAACTACTTAAATTATATTTTGTTAAAAAAATTGAAGTTATGAAGTTGGTTACTTGTTATTATAACTTAGTATTATGTGTGATTTAATTAGATAAACTATTTAACAGCTGTAGGAGGTAAAGATTTTAAAAATATAACAAGTGCTATCATGGGCAAAATACTATCCCCTAAAATCTCATTGTTGTATTCAACCTACGGCAAAAAATGGAAAAAGTCCTTTGCTTCACTTATATCCTGTCAGGTTGTTATTGGTAATGCATAATGGAATTGTTTTTAATTAAATGCTACAAACTAATTACTAAATAATAATGAACTATTTAGCTATACTATACTATACTATATATATATGTATATATATATATATATATATATATATATATATATATATATATATATATATATATATATATATTATATATATATATATTATATATATATATATATACACATATACATATATATGTATATATATATATATATATATATATATATATATATATATATATATATATATATATATATATATATATATATATATATATATATATATATATATATGTATATATATATATATATACAGGGTGTTCGGGATAAATTTGACATATTTATAATTGATTATATTTTTTTGTAGATTAGAGGTATTAATACACACTACAGGTCATTTAAAAGTTTGAACCCTTCTTCATTCATGTACAAGATGTCAGAAAGGATGGATGACTGGAACCTGAATCATGGAAGAGAATAACTTGCATCATGATGATTCGTGCCGGCCATCAAAATAAGGATATTATGACTGCTGCCCAATGCTCCCTGAACACAGTAAAAACAATTAGGTATGAACTAGAGACTTGCAATGGTGACTAGGAGGATGTAGTAAGAAGAAAGATCCCTAGCAGACGATCTGATTGCGTTCGTACAGCAGAATTCCTCGCAAGTCTGCAGGAACAGGTGTTGAAGAACCCTGGCATTGGAATTCGGGCTTTGTCACGTGAAATGAATGTTGCATCCTCTACTATGAAGCTTGCACTCAATGAAGACCTTCGCTACTACTCATACAAGCGCCACAAAGGTCAGCTACTCACAGAAAAGGCCCGTGAAAAACGTTTGATAAACGCGAAGAAACTTCTAAATGTTTGGCCTCCAAACTCCCCAGACCTTAACCCCATGGATTATTTTGTATGGGGCCTTTTGAAAAAGACACCAATCGCACTTCCAGTAATACAAAAGCCCAGTTAGTGGATAAAATTAAAACAGTTTTTGAGGCCCTTCCCAGGGAGACTGTAGCATTAGCTTGTTCGAAATTCCGAAGCAGGATTGAAGCAGTGATCGATGCTAACGGTGGTTATTTTGAGTGAATTTTGTTCATAGTATTGTAATTTACTATGCCTGTAATTTTTTTGTCAACTCATTAAATTTAATAGATACAAAGAAGACTTTCCTTTTTCTTTCGAAACTGTCAAACTTATCCCGAACACCCTGTATATATATATATATATATATATATATATATATATATATATATATATATATATATATATATATATATATATATATATATATATGAAGCATGACTTTAACCTTGCTTCTTCTGTAAAAAAAAGCTGTTAAGAAAATAAGAAGACGCAAAACTATTAAAGTATATGTTGAAATTGAAGCCAAAGAACAAGAAATTCCTTGCAAGAAAGCCAAAAAAAGTGCTGATCCTTAAATCCTTGATTTTTTCAAAATTTTACCCAATTTCTTTGATTTTTTGGCAAAAATCTGAATTCCGTAACTGTTTCCTGATTTCCTTGACTTAAATAATTGCAATCAAGGTGAAAAAATAATAAAATAAATTAATTTTAAAATAGGTAGAAAATCAAGGAAAACAGGAAAAAGTTAGAAAAAACCAGAACTCCTGTAATACAAATGAATAATTTTATACTCACTACCCTCTAAAAAATGAAGCGTTGATTTGATGTTGATCAACGTTGATTTTGCGTTGATATTAGCGATCAACGGCGATCAACCATAAATGGATGTTGTAGCAACAGCAATGTTATCAACAGCAAATCAACGTTTATTTACAAACACTGAGCGTTCGTTGATTTACTGTTGACAAAAAACAAATTTATTGAGCCGTTTACTAACAGTAATTTGCTGAGCATTTTCTGCTGGGATTTTTTTTGTTATTTTAGGTGGTTATAAAACGTTTGTTCAAATTTTAATTGTATTATACGGTATAAAATGAGTATAAACTTATTGAAAAACATATATTTTATTAAGTAATTATTTTTTCAGTTCTTGAATAAAGATTATCCTAATGAAATTAGGGTAGTTTTTTAACTATTTGAGGATAATAGAACATCTTAATATAAATATTTTAACAATTTAACATGAAAAAGTCACAACTTAGCAGCAATTTGGCTTATTAATGCTTATTATAATAACATTACTATTATCATAGCAAATTATTAATGGCTGCAAGTATTTGCCTGATAAATTCTGACTGCAAACTTAAATCATATAGTACAAAATGCAATTTAAATTGATTTTTTCTGTATAAGAATAATAATGCCTTTATTTTTTTTTCTTTTGTGATGTAATAAAATAAAGATAATAATGCCTAAATATGACAGAAGCCTATATATGAGAGAATTTATGAAAGAAAAACGAAATACTGAAAATAGAATAAAATATCTTCTTGAAGAGTGCAACATTGTTGGTAGAGGAAATTGCGTTCATCTAGATTTAGACATTCAAAAGATTTTTGAAGTTTCTGAAGATGTGCACAGTGATATATTGATGTTTTCAATCACTTCGCCAGAAAATAAATTTTGTTTAAGTAAAGTTGAATCTAATTATTGTGATGTTGACAACATTGCATTTAAAAATAGTTTATACAGTAGTATTGATACTCTAACTTCAACAAAAGATTTTTTATATGAGTGGTTATTAAAATACTGTATAAAAGATGATGCTTTAAATGCACTTTTATTTCACTTAAATAAATTTACTCCATCTATACCAAAATGCTGGCAGACATTACAAAAATCTCTTCAAAAAGTTAATGTTTTATATGTCAGTGGAGGCGATTATATATATCTTGCAGTTAAAAGTGCAATTGATTATTACATATCAACAGTTGGAAATAAGGAAAAGCTTGATCTAATTGTAAGTATTGATGGTGCACCTATGTGCAATAGTAAAAAGACTTCCCTTTGGCCTATACTAGTTACAATTAACAGAAAAGGATCCTATGCTGTTGCAATTTGGCATGGTCAGGGAAAACCAAACAATTTGGATGAGTGCTTTGAAGATTTTATTCTTGAAATGAAAAAATTGCAAACTAATGGGTATAAACAGCTGCTGGTGACTATTAAAGCTTTTGTTTGTGATGCGTCTGCAAGAGCATTTGTTAAATGCATTATAGGGCATAGTGGCTATCATAGCTGTGAAAGATGTATGGCAGTTGGCACACAAAAACATGGCGTAAGATTATTGGAAACAACTACTTTACTTTGTACTGACATGGCTTTTAAAAATAATTTTTATAAAGAAGGTCACCAGCTTGAGAGTCTTTCTCCACTTGTTCAGTTAAATTTCCCAATGGTAACTGAATTCCCATTAGACTATATGCACCTTATATGTCTTGGAGTAGCTAAAAAACTTCTAATAAACTGGTGTAAAGGTCCCCGATGTATTAGAATAAGTCAATCTGTTAAAGACAGTATTTCAAATGAACTCATAAATTTACGAAGTTATACACCAACCAATTTTCAACATAGACCACGCTCTTTAAATGAACTTGAGAAGTGGAAAGCAACAGAGTTTCGATTATTCTGCTTTATGCTGGACCAGTTGTTTTAAAAAGGAAAAATAAATAAAACTATGACTTATTTATTTCTCTTTCAATTGTTATGCACATACTGCTTTCTAATAAAATGGCCAAAAATGAATTGTTAGTGGCATTTGCTAAACAGCTGCTTATATAGTTTGTCAGAGAAGTACAAATTTTGTATGGGGAGATCTTGGTAACATACAATGTTCATAGCATGATTCATTTAGCTGATGATTGTGTTAACTTTGGGGAGAGTCTTGATCATCTATCAGCTTTTCCTTTTGAAAACTTTTTGGGTTGAATTAAAAAAATGGTGCAAAAATCACATCAGACTGTTGCCCAAATAGTGAATCAATTAGATGAGAGAAAAAAGTTGGATATTTTTCTTAGAGAAAGGAATGGTAAAGAAATTTCTTCCCAAGTGGTAAATAAAAAGATCACATCAAATCTATGAGACAGAGTTTATTTTATTCAAGACAAATGGTTTATTTTAGTAGAAGAGGTTTTGGTAGATCTTGTAAAATGCAAGGCTCTAAATCCTCATTCAGTTCGAAAGTTTTTTCCTGATTGTTTTGAAACATTTTATTTAGACGTTTGTTATGTAAATTCATTAGCCAACCTAAAAACAATTTTTCCGAAAAAAAAAGAACTTTTGAAGAAAGGCTTGATGATACCTGTTTAAAAAGGTGGTTATGCTTTTTTTGTGCTTAGACATTGTGATATTGCTTATGATCACTGATTTCTTGAATTAAAAACACAAACTTTGATTATACTTGCAGACCATCAATTTTTAAAGAATGTCTGTGCATGTGTCATTTTGTAAAATTTGTTGTAAATTTGTCAAATATGTAGTTCATTGAACAAATTTAAAGTGAGTTTAATGCATTTTAATTTATAAATTTTTTGTGTGAAACAAATACCTGGTATGTTTATAGAAATAATAAAATATTTACACTGGTGTTTTACATTAATAAATCTAAAAAGCGTTTTACAAAGTTCATTGTTTTTAATCTCTAATGTATTTTTAATTTTATTTTGTAACTTATATAAGATTGTTTAGAATTAAATTGCACCAGAATATTGAAATTTCATTTGCCATTGTTGAACTTTAAATGGAAAAATTAAAGAAGTGGAAGTGATTGCTAAAAGTTGGATGAAAAATGATGGGAAATGCTTCTGGCTGCCATTTAAAAGTTCCGCTGCGATTCGTAAAGCTGTCACAACCTTGCAGGCATCAACCTCTGATTGGAAGATATACCCTGCTAGGATTTTATACACTACAGGTTTGCATGTTACTATAAAAAAATGTAAAATAATTGAATTAGATATTGAACTGTATGTTTTGACCAGGGCACTGAAGAGGATAATCATGTGCTGGTGCAAATTTATTTTAGGCCTGCTTTACAATATGACTATAGTCTCATTTAATATCACTTATTTTAAATCCAATATTCCAACGGGCATTTGTTTAAATTATATGTTCTGAATGTCTTTAGAATGTTTAAAGAAGATTTCCAACGATTAAAAAAAGTTTTTTTAACTATGTTTTTAGTTTTTTTTTTTAACTTTTAGTGTTTTTTAAGAATTAAAAAATTCATTAATTTTCATGGGTTTTTCATTAAAATTCATTAATTTTTATGCGGTGCACCAATTGCACTCCATTCTCATAGGACCTGCTTTTGCCGCAAAAATTTCAATTACATCTTCATTAGATATTGATAAATGATTTTATGTACATAGATTTGTGTTTATGAAGAAGCTCAGTCACACTTAGAGAAAGCAGCAGATACTTCAAATATTGAAACTGACATCGAAGAGAAAAAAGGGACAAAGCAAAAGTAAATTTTACTAAAATTAGTTTTTAACAAATAAAAAATTTTGCAATAAAGAATTACACAAATCATGCACTTTTTTTGTTTATAAAGTAAAGTTTATATTAAAGGAGAAAGACAGCAATGACATTTTATGAAAGTGATTAAGATATTGTGATTGGTGATGAAGAACTATACGGAAGATACTATTTTGATAGTTCAAATAGCTAAAGAACATCTAACGTGATTCCAAATATAGCAGGTTAACTATTTTTGTAAAAGTAAAATAATGGTTTGTTAAAATAAAATGCTTTTTTTTTTATTGAATTATAGATGTTTTTAAATCAATATCAACTCCCCATTTACACAGTGAAATAGCAAGCTTTTCAGTTGCTGAAAATAACAATGACTTCTCGAAAGAAACTAATCTATCTCAAGGGAAAATGATGTTGTCTTCAAATATATTGGTAAAAAAAAGTCCTAATGTTGCTTTTGTTCTAATTAAAATCTGTGTGCGTGTGCAGTAAAAAAATTAATAGAAATCAGAACTATATGTTATAGAATATAATTTTGTTGACAAATATTTTATAAATATATGTTTGTTGACAAGTTTAAATAAAAATCACTATATAATGTTTAAAAATTTTATTTAATTTTTGTATGTATAATTTATCTACACCTAGGTAGAAAATGGCTCTAAAAATTGTGTTTTGGATAAAGAGGATAGCAAACAAAAACATTTGTCTTGCCAGGGTAAATTAAATAAAAGTTTTATTTATTTTTTCCATTTAGGTAATTTTTCATGGTTAATTTTTTACAAAATATTTTACATAAATAATAATAATATTATTTATTTTACTACATTTTTTTTAAAAGATTTTCAAAAAAGATTTGCGTTGAGTTGCGTTGAGATGGGAAAAATAGTTAAAAGAGAAAAGTGATTCAAGAGTCAATTTTAAAAATCCATGTATTGAAATTAAGATAATTTCATTCATATAGAATAAACATAATATGTGTTCTGACCCTTAAGTAATTTTTATTTTTTTAATAATAGATAAGTTCTCTTAGTCCTTGTGGAGGTAATATAAATCGGCTTTTGCTTTTGGAAAGTTGTTGATGAGCGAGGACGCTGGGGCCTGTTTTAATGTCTCGGGTGGTTCATTGAAGATAAATTTTAAAACATACACCCTGTATCATATGATAGTGGGTAAGAATGGTTTTATACATTTTTTTAGATTTTTTATTTCACAGGAAATATATTTTGTTTATCCTAGTCAGTCATTTATGTAACTATTTGCTATAATTTCTGCAGTTTGATTTTTTTCAAATTTGATTTGAATTTTTGATTTAGATGCGATTACACGACAGCATCATGATGCAAAAATTTGCGAATGTTATTCAGGCATTTCGAAATTTTTAAGTCAATCAGGAACACGACTCAATCGAAAAGTTTTGAAAATGAACAATGCTGCAAACGCTAAATAAATTGTTTGAAAATGTAAATTTTGTGTTAAATTCAATAAAAAAACTTTCTTAATGTAGTGCCTACTTTCTTTCATTATTCTTTTGAGTTAGCTTTGAATTGCTCTATCAATAACTTTTTTGCTAAATCCTTTATTTACAGCCTGTTTTTTACAAAACAAATTAAGATTTGAGCAATATGTATAAATTTTATATACAAATATTTTATATATATATACATAATATATATATATATAATATATATATATATATATATATATATATATATATATATATATATATATATATATATATATATATATATATATATATATATATATAAATTATAAATCAGTAGAAAATCACTTAACAAAGTTTTTTTTCATTTAACACTGTGTTTCATAAATAAAAAGACTCATCAGAAATACTGAGTTTTTTATTGATGAGTGCATTTCTGATGAGTCTTTTTATCGATGAAATACAGTGTTAAATGAAAAAAAATTTTCTTAAGTGATTTTCTACTAATTTATAATTGCTCAGTTCTTTTAAGAACATTGAGCACTCTATTTTGTAGAATACATTTTAAAGTTGTTTAAATATATATATATATATATTTCGTAAACTGTTGATATATATTTTTTTGATATATGCATCAAAAAGCGATATCAAAATACCGTCGGCTATTATAAAAATCAGTGTTGAATCACCAGGAAAAAATGATTGTTGATTAAACGTTGAAAAGCAACATTCGATCAACGTTTTTTGTAAACACCAAATCAACGTTGATAAGTGGCTAACATTTTGGACAAAAAATCAATATGGAATCAATGTTGACGAGAAACATTGAATCAACATCAAATCAACGCCTCATTTTTTAGCGGGTATATATACAGTCAGTGGCGTTAGAAGGTTTTTAAACGCTTGAAATAACCAACTTTTAAACACAATTTTTTTTTTTTAATTTCATATTTATGACGAAAAGATTCTTCAGATAAAAAATTAATGTGATAGGAGAATGGGAACAAGAAACCCTAAAGTTTTAGCCCCCTACCCCAAACGTGAGAGCAAGGAGTTGAATTATTCATTTTTTCATAATTATAAACTAGTTATGTATTCATCGACATATTTTAAATTTCATGTGTAAACTATTTAGTGTTCAGTTTTTATAACCATGTAAAGTTTACTTCCCCCTCAAATGGAGGGGGCAGTAAACTTACATGGTTATAAAAACTGAACGCTGAATAGTTTAAACATGAAACTATTATATATATATATACATATATATATATATATATGTATATATATATATGTATGTATATATATATATATATATATATATATATATATATATATATATATATATATATATATATATATATATATATATACATATATATACATATATATATATCTACATCGGCATGTATAGGTAAGCAAAACGTCATAAAATTGCTTACCTTTCTTTTAGTAGCATTTAGCAGAAAAAGAAGAGAGAAAAGGAAGAATAATGAAAATAAATTGATCCCTGCCCGAACCCAAACCCTTCGATGTGTTATCAACTCCCTTGCGAGTTCTCCCTAAATCAGTCGATGTATGTACTGAAGCCCTCGCCTATCCCTAAATCAGCGTGACGTCATATCGCTGACTATTGTCTGCAATATCAGTTATATATATACATATATATATATAAATATATATATATATATATATATATATATATATATATATATATATATATATATATATATATATATATATATATATATATATATATGTTATAGTTTATTCAGTTTATTACAATTAGTAAACAGGTCAATATCGTTAGTATGCTCACATTGTTTTAGTGTGCCAATATAAAAAATTATTATTGGCTCTATATCACGTAAACAATGTCGGCCAATATCGTTAGAATGTTCACATTTTTATATTGGGCCAATTTATCCACCAATATTGCGCCGATGTTACATTTAAATATTGTGCCAATATATAAAATTAATATCGGGCCGATATCACGTAAGCAATATTGGCCAATATCGTTAAAATGTTCACATTTTTATATTGGGCCAATATGTTTTCCAATATTGTGCCAATATTGACACCAATATCGCGCCAATATTGCGCCAATATTTCTTGCTACACGGGAATATTGTTAACTACATTAAGCCAATATTGTTAGCTGCCTGCGTAAAATAGAAATTTCTATCATTTTTTAGAGAATCAATTGTTACCATTTTATTGTCAGCAGAAACAATTTAAAAGATAGATTTGCAAATGTTAAGCTTCTTTTATTTAAAATGACAGATTCTTATATTCATCAGCTGAATATATATAATATACTTTGTTTTATGCACAAATGTCAAACTATTTTATTTAATAACCTATAAAGGGTAAGTTCTAGAAATCAAGAAAAATCATAATGTAAAAGTAGATCATTGTACCTATCCCTATCAGAACATGTAAAAAATATTTTTGTTCGATGACTTCATTGTAAAAGTAGAAGAGTGCATATTTTGGTTCATCAAATTGAAAAAATCAAAGTTTACTAATTTAAGAGTACAACGTCCGATTGGTCTGCCTATCAGCTCAATCAAGTCATATTTTGCCCTGGACGTTGGAGTATATTGTCGCATTAAACATACCTGGAAAAACGTAGTAATGTTATATAAAAAATTTTTCAATAAACTTTAAAAATAAGCTTCATCAACATTTTTGCATTTTTTTTAAAAATGATGATGAAGCAAATTTTCCTAGTTTAATAAAAGTTTAAAATGAAAGTCACCAGAACACACGCAGTTGCTTTCAAAAAAAACAGGGTTAGTCTTTAATAAATCCAATATTGATCTATCAATATTGGATTTATTAAATGAAAATAACAGAAACATTTGTAGATTGATCCACCGGCATTGATGACAATGTTAGAAAATCCATAACACTTTATACAAAAAGTATGAATCCTTCCATGACAAATTTTGAGTAACAAGTTCTTTCTTATCGGCCGTATAAGTGATGACTTTCTTAAATTCTACAGAGTATTATATTTTAACAAACTCTACAAGATTTAATTGCAGACTAAGCCAAATACATCGCAAACATTTTTTATAGGGATCGAATTTGGTGTCCTTCTGTGACAATGAATGTGTGTCATTCCGTGACAATTGGATTACTTCTTGATCGAATTTATTTTATAGTAGTGTAGCTATATTTTCCGATAGGTTTTGTTCCTTTTTACTGTCAGACCATAACTAATTTAAAAAAAAAAGGGAAAGCCTGGTTCACAAAGACAAAAGAAATATTTATTTCGATTGAAGGAAACTAATAATGAGAAATTAAAAAAGAAAGAGAACGAATGAAAGTTAGAACTTTTAAAGCAAAACACAAAAGAATATGAGTCTAAGTTGAAAAAAGATAGAGAAATAAAAAAGTTGGAAGGAGCTTTGAAAAAGAAATAGGTAAAAATGTTAAGATATTATTTTATACGTAGTTAGCACTTTTTAATTGCAAATATTTTTGCTTTTATTGTAAAACTATGCCATTTATTTTGATTTTTGTATATTATTCATTATACGATTTATTATAATTCCTTATGTATTTTGTTAATACGTTTATTTTTACTCATTTTTTCTCTTTTTTTTAGATTTTATATCTTATTTTTAGATGGAAAATTACACAAAGATGGAACAATGACTAATGAACGATATACCACTTGATTAGTATCAAGTGGTATATCGTTCATTAGCCAAATTAAAACGAGCTATGCCAAAAAAAAAATGCCACTTCAAGTTAAAGTTTTTTTAGTTCTAAAAGAAAGCTATCTTTTAAAATTGGAAGGCCATCAATGATACAGGTAAACAAAGAAAAAGTAGTTCAATTATTGGAACAACCAGATATAAGATATTGTTCCCTAGGCAGGAAAAATACTGTTTACTGTGGGAAATCTGATGGTGTCAAAGTCTATCGTTCAAAGCATTACATGCTATTTACATTCAGAGAACTTGTTTACTTATTTAACAAAGAGAATGACATTAAAACCACTTATCATCGGTTACGAGAAGTTATCAATACTGAAAATAACCTGATTGTGCTAAGTAAAACGAATGGTAAACTTAATAAAAATTTTAAATTTTCCAGTTCCATGAAGTTTCCATTAGCAATCATCTCTAATGAAACGAAACATGATCGCAATGTTGCATTTACAAATTCACCATGTCAGAAGACTTATAATTAAACACCACGTATAAAAAATCATCAGATGTTTTTAAATTGTTGACATGGGGAAAAAAGAATAGAGAAGCTAAAGGAGAAAAAGAAAGTTATTGACATTGATGAAAAAATCAATGAAGTCTATGAAAATTTTGTTTTTGTTTGCTTAAAAAAGAATTATATGATAACTTCAATAATGTGTACTTTTTGTCCTTCCGTGACATGTCCTTCCATGACATGAAATATTTTCTCTATTTTGTTTGTCAATATTTTAATGATAATATTACCCCTCATGATGTACTTTAACATTTACAGCATAAAACATACTACTGTCAATGTTACCCCATATAGGGGTAGGATTGACAAAACTAATTATCTATTAACAATATTAGATAACTAATTAAGTTCTTCATTTGCTTATGGTATCATTGGTAAGCACATAGAAATATTTCATACCAAATATAGTTTGTCACACCTAAAAAAAAATGTTTTCTAAAGATGTGTCAATGTTACCCCACTTTAACTTACATTATTTAAAAATCAAAAATCTTTTTTTTCAAATATAGTTAACTAGGTGACTCTTAATAGCACTAGTGCTAAATTTGATCATTTTATTCAATACTTTGCTTGTTTTAGATTTCAATAGTAAGCATGATTTCAAAACTTTTGTTTTGTAAACGAACTATTTCAGCAAATTTCAAATAAAATTTATCATTTTTTTAATAGGATTTTTATGCATGAAGTGACAACAAATATTATTTGGCAAAAAAAATATTGTAAAAATTGAAATACGCATTCATTTTTGTTATTTATTCTTAAATGAACGAAGTTATATGGCAACAGAACTTAAGCGAATATACGGTATATTTTTTATAAATATTTTTTAAATTTTTAAAATATATACAATAAAAAATAGTAATAAAAGTGCCGACGACATCGGGAGAGGAGGGGGAGGGGGGTCGGTGGGCACGTTTCTTCTAAAGGATCATTTTTTTTTTTAAAGAAAATTCTAGATATAGACTTTTTTTAAAAATTGGCGATTGTACCCTCCCACTTCGAAACTCGTGTCGTCGGCCGTATTAAATATTTTATGTTAAAATAAAATTTAATTAACAACGTATCGCCGAATGGACAATAGTGTATTGCAAGTGGAAACTTATTATGACAATGTATAAATAAATATAAAAATAACTATTGAATGATTTTTCTAAAAATAACTATGGCGGAATGAATAAATAAAGGGTTTTAACATGTCAACATGAATATAAAAGTAAATGAATGTCATGAAAAGTGGAGTGATAAAATCGACGTTTTGGATAAAAAATATTAAGTGATTGTAGTTACGATCTTAAAGGTGACATTTAATATACAATATAATGAATACTTAGTTTAATATATAATACCATAAATATATAATTTAATATATAATATAATAAATACTTAGTTTAATATATAGTATAATGAATAAATAATTTAATATTAATATAATAAATGCCTAATTAGAAAAACTGTGCAATATTTTTGGGAAACAAAATCTTCAACTATTTAGCTACTAACGGGTGATGCGAAAGTTATCGGACAAAATAAAAACGTCAATAACTTATTTATAAATAAAAAAACAAACTACTATTATATTTTTTTTAAATAAAGCATTTATCTTTTAATAAAAATATATTATTTTTTATATGAAAAAACACCACCATCTGCAATTGATCTCAATTTTGCTCTGACGCCTTTCATATGCGACTGTAAAAAGTTTAAATCAATTTCTTGTAGTTTTAATTTATTGCGATCAATCAAAACTTGCTCTGTTGAAGCTTGCCAATCTCTCTCGTAAACCTTCTGTGCCAAATGTCCCCAAAAATTTTCAATTGGTCGTGCTTGAGGCACATTTGGGGGATTGGATTCTTTATCGACGTAATAGACATATTGGTCCATCCAATTTAGAGAATCTTTAGAATAATCAGAACTTGCTAAATCTGGCCAAAATAAATAGTTAAAGTCTCCATGATACTTGTGAATAAATGGAAGAAGTCGTTTTTCTAAACAATCATTAATATAGATTGATGAATTGATCGCTACAGCCTTGGAAGTGCGAAACAATGGCTCGGACATACCACGGTCAGATATGGCTATCCACATAAATAATTTTTTTGGAAATTTCTCTTTTCCTATAAAACGAACACTTTCTGGGCATGTCTTTTTCTTGTTTGTGTAGTATCCAGAATTTCCAGGCATGTTGTCCCCTGCAAAACAAAAGTATTTTTCGTCATCGATGACTAGAAGCGATTTTGTGTTATAGAGTTGATTAACTAGTTTCCTGCTTCTTTTCTTTGCCTTTATTTGTTGTTCTATAGTGTATTTTGGAGTCTTTTCACGTTCTCTATATTTAATATTCATTTTTTTTAACTGACGACCAGTTGTCGATTGATTTACACTGAATTTAATACCTATTTTTCTCTGACTGACCCCTTTTCGATTGTTGACAAGTCTCGTTAATTCAGATTTCTTTTCTCTAGTCCAGGATGTCGGACGACCAGGGTGCTTTCTATCAGAAAACGATTTCAAAAACAGAACAGTTTCAAGTCTTTTTAGGTTATCATATATTGTACTTCGAGCAAATCTTTCCTTTTCAAAATGATTTACGATTTTTTTTTTTATATATTAGGTTTATTTACAAAAAACATTTTTAGTAGCTTTCGAAAAGATTCTCGTTCAGCTGCATTTAACCTCATTTTACCACAAAAACTGATTATTATGCTCAAGTAATAATCAGTTTTTGTGATAAAATCAAAGATAAGCCACAAAAACTAATTAGTATGCTCAAATAATGAAATTAGGATTTGTCCGATAAATTGCGCATCACCCGTTACAAGCCACCACCACTATTAACACCCAACCGAAGAAAATTTATTTAATATCTAAAAAAGATTTTAAATAAATTTTCTTTGGTCGGGGGTTAATAGATTTTAAATAAATTTTCATCTAAAAAAGTTAAAATTAATACTTTGATAACAAGACCGGACAATCTTTTCTAAAGGGCTGTTTATATGTTGTTAACCGTTATTTGTTAACTTGCTAACCGGGCTAGCTCACCTCATATACCGGTTTTTGCATCCATTTAAAACAAACATGACATCCATTTAAAACAACCATGACATTCATTTAAAACAACCATGACATCCATTTATAAAAAATCATGACATTCATTTAAAACAACCATGAAATTAAAACAACTGTGATTATCAATTAAAACAATCGTGACTTTCAATTAAAACAATCGTGATTTTCAATTGACAATTCAAAAAACAATCGTGATTTTCATTTAACGCATATTTGTTAATCTAATATTATATAAATTTATTTTCATTAATATTATATTAATTTATTTTAATTTTAAATGGATGCTATATTTTGCATCCATTTAAAATGAGCCTCTCAGGTTGGAAAGCCTTTTATAAGCCAGTGCTTATTATCATAATTATGTTTTGATGTGTATATAAAATAATTGTCATAAGGAGGGGGCTCAAAAATAATTTTGTACCAGCACATTTTTATCCTTTCCAGGGCCCTGGGCTTATATAAAATATATATGTATGACTCGATAAAAATTCGAAATTCAATGTTTTTTTGCAATAACTTAATTTGTTAGTCTCTTACTTAAAATACTTACATACTTTAATCGTAGAAATAACTACCACATTTATTGTATTGAGTTTGCAAAATTAATTTACATAAACAATAATAGTTATTGTTAATTTATATTTGTGTGTTTTGCTTGTACATCTTCATTTATGGAGAGGCCTTCAAGCATGACAGGGGCCCGGGGGGAATCCACAATCTCCCTGGCCAGTTCGAGTCCGACTGTATAATAGTTGATTATGGTTTTTAATGTCTGATAATGGTTGATGGCTTCTATATTTGTTGTCTGATGATGGTTTCTATTGTCTGTTCATCTTTTTTAAGTAAATTATAAAAAAACAACCTAAGAACAAGTCGAAATATATTTTGATGAACTTATTTTTGAGCCTTTTGAAACTTTTAAATAGTGTTATTTTTAAATTGCATTTGAATCACTATTTGAAAAGTTTAGTAACAAAATTGTTAACATGAAAATGGATGAGCTGAAATAAATTTACAAATAAACAAAATATTTTGTAAGAAAAGAAAAAACGCTACGTTTTTGAATTCTTTTTTTAAAATTATTATACTTTTATTTGAAATTGTTAAAAATGCTAAAAATTTATTTTCTAATCGTGTATTATAATCCAATTGTGAAATATAATTGACGTCTAATCGTCGTGCTGTGGGGTTCGCATTCGAGATCGTGCACGTGATCCAGGAGTTGAAGGCTAAATTATAATATTATGGGCTAAATTGTATGCTAAATTATAGTTTATATAATTAAATATATAATTTTTTTTATTTCTCAATATTTAGAAGTATTTTATGCATTTTACCCCTCGTGTTCCAGGTGTTGATGCTGCTGATGAGTTTCGTTGTCGTGCTTTTTGAAGAGCTTGTTCTGCTGCTTCACATCTCTCTAAAGCATCCTCCAACTCAGCTGAAGCTTTTTTAAATTTTGATTGCCATTGAGAGACTTGTTGTTCCTATTAGTTTAGTGTAAAAATTCAATATAAATTTAGTGAATATATATGTATTTTTACTATGTAATTAAATAAAAATAGTTTAAAAAATAAAGTAAACGCAGGGTAATTTCGAGAACGTTGAAGACACCTGTGTTATAAAAAGTTGCAAAGTCATTTTAAAGCATAACCGAGATAGGAAGGCATCTAATGTAGTTGAAATAATTTTTTAATTCTCAAAATTTCATGCTTTATTTTAAATTGCATTTTGAAATTTAGTTAAAAAAAAAAATGTTTATTACAAATTTGCCAATTTTAATTTCATAGAATTTTTTAAAATTAGTGTGAGTGATATATATTAATTGGAGTATAAAAAATATTGCTTCCTCAACAAATATTAACTTCAATTAAAAAGAGGATATAATACCCAGTGCTCACCATGGAATTAGTTGTAACCACTTAGAACTAAAAAACGCACTGAGCAAAAACTGATCGCTGGAATGTTCAAAATCATGTCTGAAAAATGTTTACCTTATAATTGTAGAAAAAAGGAAAAAAAATTTCCGAAATCGTGTTTAAAAAATGTTTGCTTTATAATTGAAGAAAAAAAAAAAAAAGAAAAAAAAGTATTGAAATTGTGTCTCAAAATAATTTTTTTTTTTGAATTGACCTATATTGTCAAAAGTTTGTCACATATATCTGTAAGTCATAAACATTAACAAAAAATTTAAAAATAAAACAATAAAACGTCAAAAATTTTAATTGAAAATTGCCATGTAATAAGCAGTTGAATTTTCTCCAGTCTTCACCCCCTTCCTACTTTGTAAACTTGCCACCGTAGATAATTTACAATATAATTTTTTTAAATCATTATGCAACACCTTTTTAGTTTTTTCAAAATAATCTTTAATGCATTTAATTAAATTTTTCTTAATTAAATCATAAAATAAGATTATAAGTTCTAAACTTAAAAAAAATTATTAGATTTTTTTATCTAGGAAATTACGTTATATATTTGTAAATAGATTTTGATGAACAAAAAAATATTTTTATAGATTTGTGAAAAAATTTATAAAAATAATTTAGAAAAATGGCTGTTTTTCTAATAAACCTTTAAAAAAAAGTTACAGACAATATCTATTACATAACCTTCTGATTACTATACTTACAGATTCATCGAATTGAACTTTTAATTTTTTAAACTTCTGTTCTGATTTGTTTGCATTATCAACAGCAATATCAACAGCTTTCTTTTCATCATCTATTTGAAACTGCAATTCTTTGACTTTTTTCTCATTTTTTCTTGCATTTTTCACTACTTCAGCTGAACGCCGCACTTCAGTGTCTAATTCACTTTCAAGCTCTGATATCTAAATAAATTATGTATACTATTAATAAGTGTTATGAAACCTTTCTGTTACCAATAGTATTATTTAAAAACTTACCCTTGTTTCTAGTTTTTTAATTTGAGTCTTGTACCCTTTTGCTCCTTGTGATTCAGCCTCATCAAGTCTTGCTTGAAGTTCAAGAATAGTTTTACTTAAAATTGCTCTGGCTTTCTCTGATGTTGATGCTGCTTCTTGAGCTTGATTTAATTCGTTACTTAAACGAGCAACTTCTGCTGTTGCTTTTGCAGCTTTTTCTTCAGATGCCTTAACTTCATTATCTAACTCTTCAAGTTCCTCTTGAAGAGCATGGTAATCACTTTCTGCTTTTCTCTTAGCATTACTCATATTGTTATACAGCAACTGCAATTCTGCAATACGATCACTATTTTCAGACTTATCATTTTCAGCTAACTTTCTCGCGCGAACAGCTTGTTCCAGAGCAGTTTTAGCCTCATCTAGTTGGACAGCTAACTCATTAGCTCTTCTTTCAGCACGGTTAGCAGTATCTCTAAGATTATCACGATTGCTAGACTCGTCATCAATCATTGTTTGCAACTCCTATAGAATTAATCCAAAAATTTTTATAATATATTCAAAAAAAGTTTTGATAAATACCAAAAAATTTCTAATAAAATATAAAAAAAAAAAAATTAGAAAATTATTAAAAATATGTATTTTTATACATTAGGAAAAATTATACATGTTATGTAATAAGATATCAAAATAAATATTTTTGAAACTAACTTTTATTTGAGTTGCCATTTTCTTTATTTGCTTTTGATATTCACTAGATTGTCTATTGGCTGTCTCAACTTGGCTCTCCAAGTCACTCATTTCTGCATCATACTGTTTTCTTTGCTTAGCTTGCTCATTGCGATTTCTTTGTTCATTATCGATAGTGTTTTGCAAACTTTCAATTTGTCTTTGGTGATTTTTTCGCATGTTTTCAAGTTCCTCGTCACGTTCTGCAAATTTCTTTTCAGTAGCTTGTTTTAGCTGAGTTAGTTCAAGTTGAGCCTTAAGTAATTTTCCTTCTTCTTGTTCAAGAGCAAGTTCTGCTTCTTCAAGTGCAACCTGAATGAAATATAATTGGAGGAGATAATTTTTTAATATTTGCTAAACTTTATTTAATATCTTTACTTATTTGTTAAAAATATTTACAAATTAGTTTTAAAACACATAAAACTTTATTTTGATTTAATGTATATATCTAAAAGATATACATTACTTTTAAAAATTACATACTACTTTTATGACATTTAAAAGGTATATAATGTAAATACCTTTTAAATGTCATAATGTGGTCAAAATATGGAATAAAACTTGCCTGAAGTTCTTCATTTTCTAAACCTAGTTTTCGACGTAATTTGTCAATCTCTAAGCTATTTTTTCCACCTTCATTAACTTGTTCAGAAATAGCTTGGATATCAGCTTTATATAAAATAAATAAAATGGATATAATAAATAATAATAATAAATAAAAGGAGATAAAATGGTAGAATATTTACAAAAATATTGTAATCTAGTAAACATTTTTAAATAAAAAAAGAAAAAATATAGATTTGTAATACCAGTTAAAATACGATTTTCTTTTTTCAAGGCCTCAATCTTTTCATTTGCTTCCTCGTTTGCAGCTTTTGCTTTGAGAAGATCTGTAGAATATGATCTTGCATCACGCTGAGCTTTATCAAACTCAGCTTGTATTTCTTCACATTTTTGCTTCCATTCATTAATTTGTTGATCAACTTTCTTTTGTTTTTTCTCTAAGTTTGAAGCCTGGGCTTGAGCCTAAAAAACAAACTTTAGAACTTAGTTTTTTTAATAAAACTAATTTTTACTTTGTAAATAACAAAATTAAAAAAAGATGCCTTTTCAAGATCCAAAAGTAAATCTTCAACTTCTTCATTCATCCTATTTTTAACTTTCTCCATTCCAGCAGCTTTTGATTCAGCAGCTACTAATGCTTCTTCAACTTCTTGTACTCTTTTAGCAAGTTTTTTCTTTGCTTCTTCTAGCTCTTCAACTCGATTGGCCCCATCTTGTTCATATTTAGCTTTCCACTGTTGGGCCTCAGCAGCAGCACGTAAATACTTGTTTTGCAGATCTTGTTTAGCAGCTGCTTCTTCTTCAAGTTGCTCTTGAAGAGATTCAATTTCGGCTAAAGCATTTTGTAGCTTGTTGTAATTCTCAAGTTTAGCCTATGAAAATTATTTATAGTTTTCATTATGTAAATAATAGATTCAAATATTTTTTGGTATAGTAATATTAGAATTAAAAATGTAAACCACTTCCAACTAAATCAATAAAACACTTGTTCTAGGATGTTTTAAACATCATAATTTGATGATGAATTTAAGACACAAATAGAAAGTAGAATATCTTAAATGATAAAAATAAATAAAATATAATTACCTAAAATTAAAATGGAAGAACATTTAAATTTTTAAATTTTTCTGTATTAGTAACAATAAAAAAACATAATAATGTAAATTAAAAAGAGGGCTAAGTATCCTTAGCCCTAGTAAGCGACCAGGGTTGATATTTGACTGGGGCCGGGTTTGTGACCGGGGCTGCATTACTATTGATATTCCTTATAAATATATTATTGTTATTTAAAATTCATGATATATTTTATATAAAAGTATATATATCATCTCATCATCATCATCACCATCATCATCATCATCATCATCATCATCATCATCATCATCATCATCATCATCATCATCATCATCATCATCATCATCATCATCATCATCATCATCATCATCATCATCATCATCATCATCATCATCATCATCATCATCATCATCATCACCATTATCATCATCATCATAATATCATCATCATCATCATTATTATCATCATCAAGCATACAGTTGATGATTATGATGATGACAATGATCATCATCATCATCTTGATCATTGGCATCATTATCATCTTCTCTGATACACACTAAAAATATAATTACTACTCTCATACTCTCTCTAAGATCATTGCTTCTTTTCCTATTTTTTACAGACACCATATATCCATCTGATCTACTTTGTTCTTTCTTATTTGTCATTGTAAATATTTATGAATTATATTATATTTGTATATATTATTTTTGTGACTCTTTCTTATATTTTCTTAAACTTTCATAACAAATTTTAACTTGAACAAAATAAAATAAAACAGCAACAACAACAACAACAAAAATCCAGCCCCGACTAGTAACCCCTGCAAATTGTGTTTGTTTAGCCAGGGCCGGGTTTGCAAAAACCTCTGTTTTTAGACGGGGCTGGGGCCCCGGTCACTTACTACTTAGCCCTCTTTTTAATTTACATTAACGATCTTCCAGATATTCTCACATCTAAGGTGGCATTGTTTGCTGACGATACTACCATTTATTCTTGTCGTGATAAGAAGCCAACACTCTCTGATTGCTTGGAGGGGGAATTTGAGCTTGAAAAGGATCTCACTTCTGCTACAGCATGGGGCTCACAATGAACTTCAATACAGATAAAACTCGATTTTTTTCAGCCAATCATTATTGCAATAATTTAGATCTTCCCATATTTATGAATGGTAATGTACTTGATGAGTCATCCAGTCTTCTTCTTCTAGGATTAACTCTTACTTCCGATCCTACTCAGAAACCATATATCAAATCTGTTGCAAAACTAGCATCTGCTAAGGTTGCATCTCTTTAACGAGCTGGACACTTTCTGACTTCGGATTCTATTCTCTATCTCTATAAATCTCAAATCCAGCCTTGTATGGAATACTGCTGCCATATCTGAAGCGGATCTTCAAGTGATGCCCTTTCTCTTTTAGAAAAGGTACAAAAACGCATTGTAAACATAGTTGGACCTGCCCTTGCAGCAAACCATTATCACATTGTTGTAATGTTGCTTCTCTTTCTCTTTTCTACAAATATTACAATGGGCACTGCTCTATAGAGCTAGCGTTTCTTGTGCCATCTACTAAAATTCATTCTCATGTTACTCATCATTCAATTAAGTCTGATCCTTTTTTTGTGACTGTTCCTAAGTGCTCCAAAAACTCTTATATCTCTAGTTTTTTTTCAAACTTGCAGCCGAAGAACATCAGCTTTTCAAACATCAGCTTGCAGCCGAAGAACATCAGCTTTTCAAACATCAGCTTGCAGCCTTGTTGGAAGTGAAGATGTTTTAAAAAAAAACAAAAAAAAACTAAACTTTACTACAGAATTGTAAATAAAAGAGAAAATAACAAACAGTTCTAAACTATATAAACTGAATAAAAGTTTTTTATTCAAAATGATTTCACAAATTAATTTTGAGGGATTTGAATTTTTATTTTTAAAATTGTAAATACCAATAGATATTTTTGGTAATTTTTTTACTATTATTACGTTATGTAAAATTTGAATAAAGTGTTTGTTTTTTCACTTTTATTTTAATAATCTTATAAAGAATTTAAATAAATAGCCAATTAGCCCTTTTTTATTATTATTTCATTTAAAAGTCAAATTAAACGAAATTTTTTCTTTCTTTTTATAATTTTATTTAGTATTTAAATAAAGTGCTTGTTTTGTCTTTTTTATTGTAATTACTTATTAAAAATTAAAATAAAATATTTGTTTCGCTGCTTAAATTGAATTATTTTATTAAAAATTTAAATGAAGCTTTTGTTTTGCTGTTTTTAATTAATTGGAAAATCAAATAAAACTAAGCTTTAAAATTATGAAGCAAATAATTTCTAACCTCAGACAATGTCAAGTCAGCAGTTAGGTCGTCATTTCATTCCAGTTTTGGCTGAATGCCAACCCTAATTCAGAGGGCTGGAAATGATTTATACAATAAGTTTGCAAAACCAGAAGTTAATTACGAACAAAAAGCAAAAAAATATTTTGGTTAAGGTCAGGCAAAAAAATAAAATAAAAAATTATTTTCTATGAAAATGGGTAAGAAATAATTTCTTTTTTGTTAAAACCTTTACTTAAACTGATAATCTAAAATAATAATTATGCAGTAGAACACTCTGCAACCTTATGGAAATACGGCACACAACCTGTTTCTCTATGCAGCAGCCATTTTGTTTAACAAGGTTTGTGTTTACGTGTCTAGGGTTAAGAGAGGTACTATTGAAAGTGAAAAAAAAAGTTCTTAATTGTAGTGGCTGTTCTTGGAGCTTTGAGGAGGTGAGATAAGGTGAGATGAATTTATTATTAATACAAAAAAATTCATAACAAAATACATACATGATTGAACTTTATAAAGTTATATTTAAATATGTAAAAATATATTTAATAACTTTTTATTGGTTCACTATATATTTACTAACAATTAAAAATATGTTTAACTTTAACTTTATCATAAAAGCAATAGGTTTTCCCCAGTTCCCTCAAACAACAAAAAGGTTTTTTTAGTCCTCCTTTTAAAAAAATTGTAAGGAAAAAACTTATGTATGAGAGAGTTTAATTTATTGAACAGCTGCTCAAATTACCTATTTAAAATAGAAAAAATGAAACTGTTTAAAATAAATCTTTGACTTATAAATTACATATTATCATATATTAAAAATATATTCTAAGCAGAATTTATATAAGCAGAATTTAAAAATAAGTAAACAATAGAATTAATAAAATTAATAGAATTTCAAATAATGTACTTAATAAAATTTCAAAAGAAATAGAAACCATAGAATTATTAAAAGTATACCTTTGATTCAGCTTCATTAAAATTTTTACTTTCTGCAAGTTGACTTTCTAAAGTTTTGATATTTTTAGTAGCTATTCCCAAATTATGTTCTGATTCGCTCAATTGACTGTTAAGAGCCAACAGCTCACTGTTAACTTTAGAATTCTTTGACTCACTTTGAGAATGTAATTCATCAACTTGAGCCAACTTGCTGTTTAGTTCATTGATTTGTTCTTCAAGCATACGTGAATTCTTGTCACTATTAGTTTTTTGCTTCTTAATTTGATCAAGTGAGTTTTTAGTTTCATTTAATTCATTATTAAGTGCACTTTTTTCTTTCTCAAGTCTACATAATATAAATATGATACGATCAATAAAAAATTTAATTTAAGGAACATTAAAAAAAAAAAATCTAATTACTTTGCTTTTGCTTTTTTCATTGCTTCATTTTCTTCTTGAATTTCTGCTATTGTAGCATTTGTTTTTGCTTTAATAGCTGAGATAGCAGCATCATTTGCTATGTTAAGGGCTTCAATCTCTTTTCTCAGACGATTACATTCAGCTTCACGTTTTTTACCAACTTCAACCTTAAAAACATGATCTGATAATTAAAAATTTTCTCACACAAATATAACTTATTAATCAAAAACACTTCTTGTAACTACAAAAAAAGTACAAAGTAAGATGAAATGTTAATGAATGAATAAAAGATACAAAAGATAACTATGAAATATATGCAAGATAAAATAAAAAAATGCAAATTATATTACTTTAATAATAGTAAATTCTATAAACAAACATACTTGAGCTGATGTTGCACCGCCTGCTGTTTCAAGTTGGTCTTGCAATTCCTCAATTCTTGACTCTAACTCTTTTCTTTGTTGCTCTGATTTCTGCCTCAACTTTCTTTCATTTTCTAGCTCTTCTTCTAATTCTTCAATTTTAGCAAGAAGTTCTTGTATTTTTCTTTGGAGTTGGCTAATCTGTGATTCAAGACCTTCTTTTGCATTTTCTAAATCGGATATTGACTTTTCTCGCCTGAAAATAAAATTATAATAAACGTATGAGGTGAAAAAATCACCTTTGTAGCAAACAAAACATTCATCTTACAAAACATTCACTATACAAAACATTCACAAGACTCAAGAGGTTTTATTGAAGCTACTTATTTTTGAAAATAGTTTTACTTTTGTCAGTTGTTATACCCCTCTCTCAACTCTATTACTCCAAAGATATAACAAACCTAGCCTATACCTGTGGTGCTGAGAAGTAAGTTGAGCGCAATACTTCTAGGCAAATGGAAGGTCTGAATTCTTTTTATCTTTTACTTACTATGTGAGCGCTTAACCACTACCTCATAACGTACAGCAAATATAAAGAAAATATAACAAATATAAAGAAAATATGTTATAAAAAGAAAATAGACTTAGAGTTTTTATATGAAGCCATAGTATACTTCCATAGTAGAGAATTAAGAGACTGTACACATTTATTTAGATATAACAATTTTAAATTTAAAATAACAACCATCACAAATTTAACATAACAACCACAACAAGTTTAAAATAACAACCATAACAAATTTAACACAACAAACATACAATTAAAAAAATAAGTGACTTGCTGTTTTTATTAAAACTAAGACTATAGTTTATAAAGGTCTGTAGTTTAAATAAAGGTTTATAGTTGAATATTCTTTGATTCAAAATTTTATACAGAAAAGGTTTAGAAATTTTAATTTCAGGGTATTTGATTTATAAGTTTAATTTTAGTTACCTTAATTCGATGTTTATTCTGTTAAAATTTTTTCAGTATACTAAATTATAGTTAATAGACATTTTATTCTGAAACAAATAATACTTATTAGTGTCAACAAATCTTGGGATTAACTAAAAAATTTTCATTAAAAACCAATTGTATTGAAAAAACTCCTCATAATATATTCAAGAAAGTTAAAAATAAAAAAAAGTAGAACTTTATCACTTACTTGGTTACAAGATCCTGAGTTTCTTTTAGACGAGTTTCTGTTTCTGAAAGTTTATCTCGATTGTCTTTAAGATCTGACTCAACTTTCTTTTTTTCTTTTTCTAACTTCATTTTACTGTCTTTTTCTTTCTTTAAATCTTGTTCAATCTAAAAACAAACTATTCATTATTTGTTTTAATTTATTTTTCTTTTTTATATGAAACAAATATAAAAATAAAATTTTTTAAAATTAAATTTATTCTTGATTCAATATCAATAATATTCATTAATAAACCTATAAATTAAAAAAAAATGATAATATTGAGATTTATTTATCCATTTTACATTTGTAGTTATGTTTACCTTTTGTAATTCTAACTATATTTTTATTCCTACATTTTATTTCTAGCCCTAAACTTTATATTTTGGTCCTATATTTTATTATATTGTTTCTATGACTCCTTTTTTTCATTGCTCAGTTTGCCATAGTAGCTTTGTTATTTAACCTATTTTATTCATATTTAATTAATGCAGTTTTGATTTTTGTCTTTGATTATTACAGTTAAAAACATGATATAAAAATTAATTTAATGTTACAATTAACCTCTCTAATAGAAGATTCTAATTTATTCTTTGTTTTATTGAGATTGTTGCATTTATCTTCAGCAGCCTGTAGTTGTTCAGTGCGATCTTTTAACTCCTCATCTACATGCTTCTTTTCTGCATTCATTTTAGAGATAGTTTCATCTTGCTTGCGAATATCTTCATTCAAGGTATCAATTTGTTTATCACGATTTTGTTTTTCAGTTTCAAGCTAAATTTATGTTTTATTATTAGATAGTGTAAAAAAACAGAATAATAAACAAAAGCAACGCAAACAAAACACACACATAAATACAAAACCATAAACAATCACAGCTACAATAAAAAATTACAGATTCACAATTGATTACAGACAATATTTTACAACTGTGTAAGAAAAGGTCATACTCGACTGATGTTTGATTGGAGTTCCTCAGTCTTTTCAGTAAGTTCGTCAATTTTTTCTTCTGCTTCTTGAATCTTTTCTTCAAGAACTAAAACACTATGTTCTTCTCCATCCAGCTTTTCTAATGCTTCATTTAGACTAGTTTCAAGTTTATCCTATTTAACAACAACAATTAATGTTAAATTTTCTTTCATAAATTTTATCATAACAAAAGTACCTTAACCTCTTCTTACCTTAACTGTTTGCAGATTAAGAAGCTTGTCCTCAATTGTAATTAATCTGTCAGTCTCAGCTTGCAAACTTGCATAAAGTTTTTCTTTTTGAGCCATTGCCTCAGTCAGATCTTCTTCCATTTTTTTCTTAGCTTCTGCATCTTTTTTTAATTGTTCTTTAGCAGCTTCTAACTCTTCTTCTTTTGCTCTCATTTCATCCTCTGCTCGTGCAACACTCAATAAAGGTTGAACCTAAACAAATTCAATAATCTATATAAATATTTCAAAAATTACTATAACATACTTACTATTTAGTCTTGCAGATTTTATCACTATTTTTATCAGGGGGTATTTTAATACCATACACACAGGATAAGTATTTTTTGATTTTTACTCAAACTTTTTAACTTGTATGAGTACTTTGCTGCTCTTTTTATCAGATGTCTATTTTGTTTTTTTGATTATTTTTAATTATAGTTTATTTTTTGTATTTAAATATTTTTATGTTAGTATGTCAGCTCGATTTTTTTTCTCCTCATTTATACTTATAATTATTATTATGTATAAACACTTGAATAAGTTGTACAAATCAAGCAAATCAAGATTTATTTCTAGTAGATACCTTAGTGTACAACTTCCACCAAGACCAATGGCGCAAGAATAAATACTTTCTGACATTTCTTTGAATAACAGCTAGACCAATACTGAAAAAAAAAATTAAATATATTTACACGCATATAAATAAATTGTTAAGACTTAGACACAAAAACTATTTTTAAATTCTTGAAAACTATTTTGGTCTACATATATGTGGTGCCTATTTTTATTAAAAACTTACCGCTGTGCCACCATTTTTTTATATTCACTGCGCATAATACTGCCCTTACAGTATGCTTGGAACTGTGAAATAATTTTAGATAATCGCTCATCGCGCATTTCTTCCAACTCTCCTACAATACCAGCTCTAAAGAATATTTTTGTCTTTCCTACTCTGTATTCACTTTGATCTAGTTGAAGTGCCTCAATTAATTTTTCAGCTGCTACTTTGCCGTCAATAAAACCAGGTGGGATTGCATTAGATGCTAGTATTTGGTACCTAAAAACATACTTATTAATTTCTGCATAATAAAAGTGTCAATATAGTGTCTATATAGTGTAAATATATATATATATATATATATATATATATATATATATATATATATATATATATATATATATATATTTACATATTATATAACATTAATATGTATACACAAATTTACATTTTGTAATTATATAAATTTCCATAAAAACTCATACCTTAACTTAAAATCTTGAAAATTCATTCTGGATGGAAAACCTTTTCTACATATGCGAATACCTTCTAAGACACCATTACACCTCAACTGATGAAGAACAAGTTGGCCCTCAACAACTCCTGGTTCCTTCTTTTCATTAGGAATGATACATCTTACAAAATGAGGACTAGTCATTCCAAGAGTGGTTAGCAGATTTTTTAATTGCTCCTTGTGACGGAATGATACAGTTTGAAAAGCACTACCTTTCCGGCGCCCAGCAGCTTCTAAAATTTAAAAGTTTTACAAATAAAATATTTATTAAGGTAAAATGAAAATGAAAAAATTAAAAAAAAAAATCATACGATCAGGATCATAGTCTTGGAAAAGCAAACTGACTAATGGATCAGTAGCATGGCTAAAAAGACTAGCTGTGTGATCATTTATTGGGTCTTTGTTTTTTTCTAACCATCCTTCTACTGAGTAACCCACAGATCCAGCATAATGATGTAATATAAAATCACCTAAAAAATTTATAAATATTTATGTTTGTATGCATGTATGTATGTATGTATGTATGTATGTATGTATGTATGTATGTATGTATGTATGTATGTATGTATTTATGTATGTATGTATGTATGTATGTATGTATGTATGTATGTATGTATGTATGTATGTATGTATGTATGTATTTATGTATGTATGTATGTATGTATGTATTTATGTATGTATGTATGTATGTATGTATGTATGTATGTATGTATGTATGTATGTATGTATGTATGTATGTATGTATGTATGTATGTATGTATGTATGTATGTAAGTATGTATGTATTTATGTATGTATTATAACTTTTGTTTATAAAAATTTTAAATTAACACTTAAAACTTTTATATGTACTGTATACTAAAAAATAAAATTTTACCTGTTCCTGATTTACCAGCTGACTTTTTGTTTGTAGGTTTCTCATACGATGGATTATTTCCTCCATGTTGCTTATGTAACTTAGCAAGATAAGTAGCATCTGTTGCTTTTGGTACAATGCATTCTTCTTCCAAAATTGCAAATATACCCATGGGCTAAAATTAATATCTTTTAAACTTGTCTATTGCATGAAACTTGTAGTATTTTGGTATTTCCTACTAGTTTTATATTAATATAAAACTTATTTTAATTTAATTTATATTATTTTACCGAAACTTAAAAAGGTGAACTACTGAGAAAAAATAAAGATGGCAATATGCAACTAGTTATTATTATTATTAATAAAGTTATTTAATTTTTTTTTTAAATTACCTTTTCTATAAGATCAATTGTTTGTTCCAGGTCCATTCCAAAATCAATAAATTCCCAATTAATTCCTTCTCTTTTATATTCTTCTTGTTCCAAAACAAACATGTGATGGTTAAAAAACTGTTGCAATTTTTCATTTGTTAAGTTGATGCACAGTTGTTCGAATGAGTTGTACTATTTAAAATTATTACTATTTTGTTTTTTACTTGTTTACTTTTTAAATAATAAATAAAACAACCTTAAAAATTTTTTCAAATATTAATCACAAACATAATATACAATATATACCTAAGTCATAAATTGAAAAATTACCTCAAAAATTTCAAAACCAGCAATATCCAAAACACCAATAAAATAAACACGACGCTCTTTAGTGTCTAAAGCTTTGTTTACACGTTGGACAATCCACAAAAACATACGCTCAAACAATGCCTTTGAAAGTGCAGCAACTGCATTTAAAACTTGGTTGACATTCTGACCTTTATTTACAAATTCAGAACCAACTTTAACTTTAGGTTTTACTAATGATTTGTGAAATTCTCCGACAGGTATACCAAGTAGGTAACCAACTCTCTCGCCATCTATATATAAAATAAATATCAAATATATTGAAAACTGGATTTACATTTATCAGGTTTTTTCTGTTTTAGGATTTGATTGATTAAATCAAAAAGGTTTAAGTGTTAAATTAAAAAAAAAATTGGTTTAAAAATGTTTGCATTATATGTAAAAAAAGTCTCAATAAAAATATCGACTAAAAAAATCACCTGCAGGATCCACAACTTCAGCTTGTTCATCACGAGGCTTTTGTTTTAATTTGATATTGCCAAAATTTAAGATTGCAGAACATATTTTGAACATAGAATCTTGTTCATCTTTAGAAAGCCCAAGAACAGAAATAGCTTCCTACATAAATTTACAACTATTTTTACAATTCACCAAAGAAATAGAAGACAATCTACAGCTATGACATAGCTGCAGATTTTCACTGTTTAACAATTAAACAATATTTCAATTAAATAATATTTCTTTGTATTTTGCGAAACTAGAAAATTCTTGCAAATTTTTTCAAAACAAAATTTGCAAAAATTTTCTAGTTTCGCAGTAGTCATACAAAAATTTGCAGTAGTGTGGTTACCAGACTTTTTGTTATAATAAATCTAATTTAACTCGCATTTCTATTCTGCTATTTCTATACTGCTCTTCTTATAATTTTCTGATAACATTGACTTTTTCTTTATACTTTATCTTTATATTATTGTTATTGTTCTTAATGATTTTGAAATCTTATTTATTATATTCTTGTAACCCTGGTTACTAGTATTCTTGCTCAAAACTACAAAAAAAGCAAGTGATTGAATATCAGTGGTGTACCTTCTAGTTTTTTCCCAGGCAACTGAAACAGTTTTTATTTCTCATTTGAGTCATCCACTACGATAATCAGTAGTCTGGTGCAATTTTTTACACCACTACGATAATCAGTAGTCTGGCATTTTTTTGGGGTATTTTTTCTCAGGTGAAATTCTGAAGAAAAAAAAATTTAAATGCCTGACTACAAAAATACATCTGATAAGAAATGGTTTATTTAAAAGTAAATTAATTAATTGAATTAATTAAAGATCATCATTTTTATCGTAATCGATATCTGTTTTAAATCATTTCTTTTTGTCCTAATCTTAACAAAGGTTTCATTTTGGAAGCAAAAAAGTCAAAACTGCAAAGAAAAGTTTTATAAATAGAAAAATATTCTATTATTCATTCTCAATCTTCAATCAAATTTAATTTAGTTGAATGTTTAAAACAGTATGTTTTCATTGTTTCAAACATTTTTTATTATACTAAGAACTCATATGGAAATTTTTTTTTAGAAAAAAAGTGCATCATTAATTGTATTTTATTAATGATTTTTCATGTGCATCTTAATGTTTTTTATTTTGTTAATTTTGTTTGACGAAAGTTAAAATAAAAATTTATTATACTTTGAAAAACAAAAGAAATTCTGTGTTATTAATGATTCAACTGCCCATTTGCGTGATTCAAAATGCTACTATAAGGTTTAAAAGATCATAAGCATTTGGAATTGAAGAGAAAAAAGATTGAAAAAGAAAAAGAATATAAAAAAAGTTTTAATACTCATTTTAAATTGAGAAAAAACTTCAAAAGAAACATGCCTCAAAATGCAACAACACTTGAAAAACACATTTGAAAAAACAGTACAATTGCACTTTGAAATATTAAATAGTTCATTGGCTAGGAGAAAATGAGTTGTCCTGTGTCACCAGACGACCATGAGTGTACACTCCTGGATATAATTCAAAACAGTTGCTTTCACTCCTTGATTTGTCTCTAGTCTCTAACCTAGACCTGCTTTTAGTTTTTTCTTTAAACTACGTTAGATGGTTCAGACTCTGATCTGTCATTCTGATATAGCATTTTTTTTTTAACTTTAAAAAAATTTTAAAACTTGCCTAAATCTGGGATTTATTCCTAGGTTTTTTATACATTATACATACATAAAATATATATTGTAAAATATATGTATATAAAATATACATGCATTATACATACATAAATTATACATACATTATACATACATAAAATATACATCCATTAAACACAAAACATACATTATACTATACATAATTATTTTACAATAAGTATGTATATTTTACCAAGATAAAATAAATTTACATACTTGTTTTAAAATACTAATTTACATATTGCCTGCATGGTCTCAAATAATGATTTTTACAAGTTAAATGATGTATCAGATTTTATGCGCTAAAAACATATGTATTCTAAGCCTTTTCCTATCAATCGGCATCGGTATCGGCATCGGCAAAAAAAGTGTTATCGGTACATCACTAATAAAAATACTAAATGTGGTAGTTATGAGAGTAATCCGATAAATTTATTACTTTTGACCAGTTAATTTAGTTCATATAGTTTATATTTATGGTTAATAAAATATGTGGCTGCTAAGCAATTCAAGTATCCATAGCAACCCAAAATTAAAACTAATGTCACAATTGAAACCACAATCCTCAAATTAGTAAACAGTACAAAAATGGTATTTAAATCTTTTCTATATGACGAGTTATAAGTTTTGTCCAGTAAAAGTGAAATCTGACCCACTGTGTATCTGTATAAACTTTCAATTTATACAGTCATTGTATTTACTAAGTTTATTAGAAATATTGAAAAACTTTATTACTTGTAAATAAATAGTTAGATAACTTTTTAACTAAGAGAAAGATAGCAAGAACAAGGCTAGTGCAAATTTAAGGAAAAGTAGCAAAATCAACACTAGTGCAAACTAAAGAATCTTATACTGCTTTAACTGTTTCTTAATTATTCAATTTAATATATGAAATTTTTTACCAAAGTTGCATTGTATTCATCACGATCATCAATACCCTCAACAGATGGTACTCCTTTGTTTAAAAACTCATAATCAGCAGCTTTTCTTGAAGGTATACATAGTTTATTAAAATAATCATCATCAGTTCCATACAATAGTTGGTAAAATATGTGGTAGTTACGCTCTGCGCTTCCTTGGTGAATAACTCGATTTTTCTCCAGCAAATCTAGTATATTTAAAAACTATATAGCATATAAATAAAACTTCATTATTGCTTAGTTTTTTTTTTAAACATTGAGCTCTCTATTTTTTTAAATACTCTTTAAATAACTTAATTAGTTACTTTCATTAATTACATAATTAAGTAATTAATGAAATAAAATATTATTTATACATAACTAAAACATTGAATTATATCATTCTAGAAACAAAGATTAAAAACCAAAACACCAGCACTGCATGTGTTTACATTAATTAAAGGTCAATTCATATTATTAAAAAAAGATTTTAAATCAAAACTCTTCTGTTTTGGTTTGTAACCACTTAAAATGTTATGTAAAACTAATTAATGATACACAAGTTGTATTTTTCATCAACTTATAAAAACAAATCTGACTTTTTTTTGCCATTAATTTGTTTTAGTTATGTTGCAGTAATTTTTTCAATTAATGTATTGCAGAAATATACCCCAGTAATTTATTCCAGTAGTTTATTGGAGTAATTTTTTACTTTATTATGTTGCAGTAAAACTTTACAGCAGCTTATTCAAGAAATATCTTGCATTGATGTATTTCAGTAATATGTTCCAGTAAATTTTTCTGGAAATGAAGTCCAATAATTTGTTGAAAAGTTATGTTGCAGCAATATCTTTGAGTTATTTTTTCTGGTAATTTATTAGGTCAATCCATATGTTTTATTACCTTGTTACAGTAATATGGTCAAGTAACTTGTTCAAGAAGTATGTTGTATGTGTTCTAGTAAATTGTTCTGGTGTCAAGTTCCAATAAATTGTTGGAGCAATTTAATCCATTGATATGTTATAGTAATTTTTTTAAGTCAAGATCTGGATACTGCTATTAGTAACATGTAATCCAGTAAAACCTACAACATATCCTGCTGCCTTGTAGGACTTACTTTACAAGATTAAGAAGTCAACTCTGATTTAAAAAAGTTCCTACCTTAAGATTCATGGTTAAGTAAAAGCTAGAGAGGGTGTATTAAAACTCATGTTGAGTAGATGTTAACTGGATTCATTCATATAGAAGACCTCTAAGGTAAAGACTTAAAGGGATCCCGAAGTGCCAAGACAAGTTGTGTTTATTTTGAAGAGAATGATTAAAAAAAATGTTTGGGCAGAATTTTTTAAGTAAAATAAAATAATAAATGTATACAAACAAATGTAAAACAAACTTTGTTGTTTTAATCGAAACTCGCCATCTCCACAGTAGCAATTCTCTTGGAGTCTTTAAAATATATGCCGTAATCTACAGACTTTATAAATTATTCAAGCGCGTTTAATTTCAAAGAGTTTTTGTAAATGACGTCATTGTAGAATTTCAATAAAAAATCTTAAAAAATTTTTTTGTTAGCATATTATTTTTTATAGATTATTAAAGAATTTGTTTAGTTACTTATCATTATATAAAAGTTTTTTTTTTTTAAATCATAAACTACTATAGAATTTTTTTAGTTTTTTCAAATTATTATTATTTTGTTATTTTTACGAAGTTCGCATTAAAAATAATAAGACATTTTAGCTTGAATAATCAGACATCTTAAACTTGTTTATTGGTGTAAATTAATTTTGTGTTATATTATTGTTATTAAATTATTATCTGTATAAAGGTCCTGTTAAAAAATTTATTTTGTATTTTTTAACCTTATAAAAGTTTACTTAACAGCATTTAGGGATTGTTTATACGCTAAGTACGTACGCTTGGGAGAGGTGGTCTGCAAAGAGCATATACGAGATGGAGGGCAGGGGTCAATTATAAAAGTACGGAGACACTAATGTAAAAAATATTATAAAATGTTGGGTAGGTAGGTTAAGAGCGTAGATAGTTTTAGGGAGATGGAGGGTACTCAAAAAAACTATATCAAAATGTGGAAAAGTAGAAAGAAAGTTCGAAGTTCAGGCATACGTACGAAGGTCGAAGTTCAGGCATACGTACATAATGGACGACCCCTTATTTGCTAAACTTTTCATCGGGTTACATATATTCTCGAAATACTTATTTAATCAAGCGAGATATATTTAATAAAATTTATTCTATAAAACATGTATTGCTCATTTTATTTTATTTTTAAAGTTAAATAATTACTGTTAAAGATTGCAAAAAAAGTGTAGTATTATCGAGTCAATTTTGAAATCAAAATCGTTTAACGATTTTTCATTGTCAATTTTGCTAGTTTTTTGATAAGAGAAATGTAAAATATTTGCCAAATTCAACATATAAATTAGGAAATATTAAATATAATGTTTTTTAACGCGCGCTTCAACACATTAACAATTTTAATCGCCATCTGTCTTAAATTATTGCCATAAAACATTATTTATTGCTTTAATTAATAAAAAGCTGTTTGTTTCATGCTCTGTTATGCATTGATGATCTTTAAATTTTTTTACTTAACATAGCCATTATGTACAAAAAAGTTAATGTTTGTTATTATCACTATTATTAAAACAGCGCATTTTATTTTAAAGAATGTTACTTAATTTGTAATACCTAAGGCAATATTTATTTACTTTATTTCAACGCAACAAAGACATTCTTTTTTAAGTGGCATAGTTTTAATATCCATATTTACACCATTGTTCAGCGACAACACTTAAACGGCTTAACTTTTTTTGTTTTAGCAATATCAAAATTCAAATTTTCATAGCTGATACGATTTTCAACTACTTTGTTTCTTTTATCCATACAGTTTTTTTTTGTCTTTTTTTAAAGAGGTTCAAATCGGTATGAAGTTGCCGACATTTTAATCATTTAGTTATCCAAACCCAAATGCAAAATACAAAATTACCTTAATATTTATATGCAAATTATCAAAATTTATCAATTTCCGCTAAATTGGCATACTGAATAATATTTTCTAACTATAAATTAAAAAATTCAGCTATTATCTCTAATAAATGATGTTGTTTACCAAAATTATTTATTAATTAAAAATTTTTTAAATGTCATTGCGATAGGAGAATAAAAACACCAAGCAATAATGGCTTAAATTAAATTGGAATTAGATTAACTAAAAAAAAGTTATTTAAATTATTTAAATATTTTTCACATTATTTAAATAAAAAGAAAAAAAAGATTCAGAATATATAATGTGATCAACGACTTCTTTATATATTTATTTTATTTAAGAGTGTAATATAAAAATCTTATTTTTATTTGGTTCTCGCGCTCTATGAAAAAATATTCTTATGTTTAGTTTTCTATAAAATTTATAGCAGTCATCCGATTGATAATAAACGCTATTTTAAAAAACAAATAAAACAATAAAAAATAATATTGATTCAAAAAAAAATTATACAATGACATCATTTACTAAAACTCTTTGGAATTAAACGCACTTAAATAATTTATAAAGTCTGTAAATTGCAGCGTATATTTTAAAGACTCTTAGAGAATTGCTACTGTGGAGATGGCGAGCTTCGATTAAAACAACAAAGTTTGTTTTTGTTGGTATGCATTTATTATTTTGTTTTACTTAAAAAAATTCTGCCCAAACATTTTTTTTATCATTCTCTATAAAATAAACACAACTTGTCTCAGCACTTTGGGATCCCTTTAAAGGTAAGCAAAAAATTTATGTTGATTATCCTCACACCCTTCTTTTAACTAATAGGCTGGCAAATATTATTAAAATTGTATTACATTGTTTCTGCCTAGGATGATGAGGGGATCTTCTTAATTGAGGAACTGCATAGCTTTTTGTCTGATACTGCATGGTACCCTAGGCATTGTGATAATAGCTGATCGTTATAAAACTTTATTGTTACGTGTATAAAATTCTTGTCATAATATTATCAAAGTTAATTGATGTAATTTATTAGTCAAGTCATAAGCTATTTTTGTATATAATTACGCCCTCGAGAATTTTTGTTTCTGTATAAAAATTGTAAATAGAATTTAATAAACAGAGTCGAAAAATAAAAGTATAATAAAGTTGTCGTATTAACAAGCTATTTCGGCAGTATGGCATCTATGGCGAAAATGATTGGAAAATTTGATGGATCTGGAGATGTTGTAGTGTGGCTGAAAAAAATCAAACTGGTGGGAGAGCTGCAAAATATGGGCGATCTTTCATTGATCATTCCGCTGTTTCTTGAAGGCAGTGCGTTTGCATTATATGAGCAACTTGGGGAGAGCCAAAAAACCGCCGCTGCGGACATTGAAAAAGCTCTACTAGATGCATTTGCAGTCGATGGTTTTCAAGCTTACGAGCAGTTCAGAGATCGGAGATGGAATGACAGTGAATCTGTTGATGTGTATTTGGCCAGTTTACGTCAACTTATGGGTTTGGCCAACGTTGAAAGCGAAGAATTATTGCTAAGAGCGTTCATAACTGGATTGCCGGGTGAAATTTCAAAGCAGCTACGAGCACAAGTGAAAATATTTGGGATCAGTTTACAGGATGCATTAAACCATGCACGAGTACTCATGACGGAAAAAACAAAAGAAGAGTATGTTTCAACAACAATCTCTGGTCTCGATAAACATGTTAAAAAACCATCCGCTACTGATTTTAACTGCTACAAGTGTGGCAAGCCTGGACATGTTGCCCGAATCTGTTTTTCGAAGAAACAAATTGTTAATGATGGAATAAAATGCTTTAGATGTGGAGAATCTGGACACATTGCAAGATTTTGTTCGTTGCATCAGGGAAACTTAAATGGGGAATCGCGAGCGCCAGCTGTTTCCCTAAACAACTAACGGCGCTCCCAATATGCACTGTGCAAGTGAACACCTTTGCTGGAAAAGCACTGGTTGACAGCGGATGTACTCGAACTATTATTTCAAACAATATGGCTCAGAAAGCCGGTGTTCGTATCAGAAGAAATGAACTAATGGTGTTGGCTGTTAATGGAGAATTTGTGAAAACGGAGGGAGAAGCTACAGTAACATTGATAATTGAAGGAAAAAAGCTCAAAACATCAGTAATGATTCTGAAAAGTGTTGTCAACGGTATTGATGCTATTATTGGTATGGATGTCATTAATCGCTATGGAGGAGTGCATTTGTACAATGGAAAAATTGAATTTGGTTTTGTTTCAATTCATGCAGAGAAACAAGCTGTTGGTATAAAGGACAAGGATTTTGATGCTTATTTTGATGGTACAAAGTGGACTGCTAAATATAAATGGAAACAAGGTCAACCACAACTGAGAAATTCTGTCGCGCAGTACAAGGTGAAACCCCAGTTGTTACATCAATTTAATGACAAGATGGACGTATGGGTAAAAAATGGCTGGTTGAAACCATGCAACAAAGAAGAAAAAAGTACAATAGGGATTGTCCCGTTAATGGCTGTTGAGCAGGAAAATAAAGGAAAGATACGACCTGTCCTGGATTTTCGCGAATTGAATCAGTATGTTAATTCACATAATGCCTCAAGTGATGCATGTGATGAAAAAGTTAGAAAATGGAGAACTGTTGGTGACAAATTTGCAACGCTTGATCTTAGATGCGCCTATATGCAAATACATATTGATCCAAGTTTGTGGGAGCATCAGAAGGTAGTCTACAAAGAAGAAAAATACTATCTTACACGTCTTGGTTTTGGGTTAAATTCTGCCCCCAAAATAATGTCTTCAGTCTTAGGCAGTGTGTTGAATCTTAATGCTGGTATTAGTGAAGCAACAGACCACTACATTGATGACATAATTGTCAATTTGGAAAAGACATCAGTTGAAAAGGTCGTAAATCATTTAGCGTGTTATGGATTGGTAACAAAAGAGCCGGTGCAATGTGATACTGCACGAGTGTTGGGTTTGCAACTGTTTAGAAATGAAAAAAAGGAGCTATGTTGGAAACGTGGAAACATCATTCCAAAGTCACAAAATATCAAAACTGAAAAAGTAACACGACGGAAACTTTTTTCAATATGTGGACACTTATTAGGTCACTATCCTGTTGGAGGGTGGCTTAGAATTGCCTGCAGTTTTATAAAACGTCATAGTCAAGGAAATACTTGGGATGATCTAATCGGAGATCAAGCTCAGTCATGGTTAATCGAAATATTGTGTCGATTAGAAGTTTGTGATTCTGTGAGAGGGAAATGGAATGCTAAAGGGATTCAAAATGGAGCAACATTGTGGTGTGATGCTAGCAGCATGGCAATAGGGGTTGCTATAGAATACGATGGCGTAATAATTGAGGATGCAGCCTGGCTTCGAAGTATAAATGATGTTATGCATATTAATATTGCTGAATTAGATGCTGTGGTGCGTGGGATAAACCTAGCTGCTAAGTGGGATATAAAGAATTTGTCGGTGTTCACTGATTCAGTAACAGTTCATGGATGGCTAAAAAGTATGTTGACTGAAAGTCATAGGATTCGATCAAATGCATTATCAGAAATGCTTATTAAAAGAAGACTTTCTCTATTGCAAGACCTAATAAAAGAATATAATATAAACATCACGTTAAAATGGGTTCCGTCCTCCAAAAACAAAGCTGACGTGTTGACAAGAGTTCCAAAGACTTGGTTAAATGAGCTTTCACGAAGAAGTGCTAAAGAGCTATGTGGAGTAAGTATTGCTGAAGAAATTCGTAATTGTCACTCAAAGCATCATTTTGGCGTTAATCGGACAATGTTTACAGTGCAACGAAGACTTCCGCACGTATTAAGAAAAGAT